>NC_140947.1:134269729-134567229 GCF_014529385.1 Adiantum capillus-veneris
GAATCAAGAAGCTGCAAGGAATAATGGATGCCGATGGGCGTTAGAAAAATCCTTCTAATGGAAGTAACACGCAGGTGCATGGTGCAGAAAGAGGTGCTGAAATGCACAAGGGATATCTGGATCAAGACAAATGGCCTTCCAAGAGAAAGGGCCTGGAAAAAGAACTTTCTCTGCTTAATAAAAGCAAGGATGTCTCTATATCTTCTCCATCATACTCTCCTGACTATACTACTACATCTACTTCTCATACAATATCTAAATCTTCTCCAAAGAAGAAAACTCCTACTAGTTCCCTACATACTACTAAAGAGATGCCCTAGTTCAAGATGGATAACCGTAGACGTCACCGCAAGATGCGGATTTTCAAATCCGGTGACAAGGATGTGAAGTTTGATAACTACACAAGACGGAGACAAATCTCCAAGGCAGTGTCTTTTATCAGGCAGTTTGAATTTTCTTTTGCCAACAAAAACTTCACTGAAAAATCCAAGTTGCATCATGTTGCGATGCATCTCAAGGAGACTGCAAGCAACTCGTGGTTAGCCAAAATTTTGGAAGGTACTCAAGCCAAAACCTGGGCTCAATTCAAAGCTGAACTCTATGAACAATTTCTTTCACCTGATTTTGAGAAGGACATTTGGAAGGAATGTGACTGGCTCGCCCAGAAGAAACATGAGAAAGTCACCACTTATGTTGACAAGTATTGGTGGGTTCTTCTAAAGGTTACTCCTTTCATGAAGATCTCCGACGAGGAAAAGATGCATCAATTTGAATCGGGTCTCCTATCACTGCTTCGGAAGAGCGTGAAGGCGTATCCTCATAAGACCCTTAAGAGGATGATGGAGTCAACAATCATTGTTGAGGACCTACACTCTAACTACAGAAGAGATACTCCAATCGGAGCACACTATCCATCATCAGGATCGAACACTTAAGTCTAGAAAGATTCCACTCTAGATGCTCAGTGGATGACCGAGCAGGAATTAGCATCCTACTCCGAGATTTTGGAAGGATATGTACAAGCACTACAGTTGGGGACAACTGTTTAGAAGCTAGAGGGATGTTGCTAAATGGACTTTTTTCTTTTTTTCTTATTTTCTCTAGTAATTTCTTTGTATTGAAATTAGGATATTTAAAGATGTCCACTTCAACCGTAAGGTTAGGAACTGTAGATCTACTGGAATTAATAAAAGCCATCAAGAACGGGAAACTTTGATGCGTCATATGATGGGTGACATTAAGCACCACCAAGGGGTTTTACCGTTAGTTTGGTAGGAGAGACCGAGAAACGAGTATTTCTGATGCATCACACGATGGGGTGATGGGAGCATCAGAAAGGGAATAGCTCATTGGTCTGGCAGGAAATCCAAACTGGAAAGAGAAATACGCGTAAAGACGCAAGCACAATAATAAAGATGGGTTTTGAGAATCTTTTCTTAAAAAGCGGAATATATTAATGAGTTTTTCGGGAAGATCAGAAACTTTTTCATGAGGAATCTATGTCTGCATTGCATTTGTGCATGTGGCTGCATCCAGGGATGCCTAGAAAGTGCTGTGAAAAGCATTTTTTTTAAGTGTTGTACTTCATCGCAAAGGAGAAGTAGAAAGGCTTAGGCCTACGCTTGGGAATTCCGATTTCGAGAACGGAATTCACGAATTGTCTGCGAGTCTCGACTCCGAGTACATACGGAAAAAGGATTGAGAGCTCGTCTCTCGGATTTCCCCTGACGAGAACGAACGACCATCGAGTCTGGGAATTAGAACGGAGGGTTTTTCTCCAGTCCTTGTGTTTGTAAAAAGATTCTTCCTAATAAAGGATTCTCTTTAAGGGGGGGGACCAGCCCATCTTTTGGTCCCAAATATTGTGTCGAATTTCTCCATCAACTCTGTTTAGTTGAAAGAGTATTTATTTTCATCTTGTTTATTATTCGTCTGCGCTCCCATTTGTGACACGTATCCTCGAAGCTCCTATGATGTATCACGGAAATAGCCAGAACCAATGGCTTCTGGGACAAAGCATCCGCCACCAAGTTCTTCTGTCCCTGCACATGGACAATTTGGAAGTGAAACTGTGACAAGTTCTTCGCCCACCACATCTGCTTTTCCGATAGCTGCTACTGTGACAAGAAGTAGCGTAAACTCTGATGGTCTGGAGAACAGTAAAATCCGCTCCGAGTAGGTAATGTCGCCACTGAGTAAGAGCATGGATAACTACCAAAAGCTCTTTCTCATTAATCTATACTGTCAATTCCGGCCTTGAAAATAATTGGCTTTCGTAGGCAATGACATGGCCTTCTTGCATGAAGACTGCATCTAGACTACGATTACAAGCATCACAATATACTTTTCGAATGACTTTTGGTCCTGTAGTCAATTTCTCTTCCAATGTATGAAAGGAACTCACCTTTGTGGGTCCCCATGAGAAAGGGACTTCTTTCTGTGTCAAGATATGCAAAGGGGAAGCAACCTCTGCAAACTTTCTAATGAACCGCTTGTAGTACGAGCACAATTCCAAAAAGCTTATAACTTCATGGACATTCTTCAAATCCAGCCAATCAGAGATAGTCTCTATCTTGGCCGGGTCCATCTGCACTCCTGCTTCTGCTGAGACAATGTGTCCCAAAAAGTGTATCTCGAGTAGAAAATATTGACTTTTTTTGCATTAATCACCAACTTGTGATCTCATAATGCTCGAAAGACCTGTAGCAGATGTTCTCTATGTTCTCATCCTTGAAGAAAACAATGATGTCGTCAAAGAAAGTGCCAAAAAATAGTCTGTACTCTCGAAAAATCATGTCCATCATCCGGTTAAATGTCGCAAGAGCATTGGTTAGGCCAAAAGGCATCACTAAAAACTCAAATAACCCAAAAGTCGTCCAAAAAGCTGTCTTGTAGACATCTCCTAGCGCGATTCAGATCTGATGATATCCGCTCTTCAAATCGATCCTGCTAAAGCACGAGGATCTCTATAGTCAATCAAGAATATCATCGATCCTAGGAAGCGGAAATTTGTTCTTGATGGTGATTTTGTTGAGAGCTCTATAATCGATGCACATTCTCCAAGATCCATCTTTTTTCAAAACCAGCAACACTGGAGAGCAATACGGTGAAGTACTAAGCTGGACAAGACCCTTTTCCAAGAGGTCTTTCACTTGGTTCATAATTTCTTCGTTCTGGGCTCAGCTCACACGGTAAGGTGGCTGGTTCGGTGGTGTGCTTCCATGTATCAGATCAATGGTATCCTCCTCAGGACGAGCTGGTAGTAACTCGATTGGCAGGCCCTCTGAAAAGCAATCGGCATGAGTGTGGAGAAGATCTTGACTTTCTTTATCAAGTTCAGACATATTTTTCCTATTCTCATCATTCAACTCTTTCAAAAAGATCAAATAAATAAACAAACTGGATTTCATTTACTTTGAAACGGTCAAAGCTAATACAATAGGGACAGATTCGCCCTTTAGTTTTACATCAAGTACAATAGCTCGGCCCTTCTCTGTAGTCAAAGTCGCTTTTCTCGCCCGATAGTCGACCACGGCGTTGTTCTTGTGGTATGAGGAAATTACCAGGAGGACATCACAGTCTTTCAAGGGAATTATGTAAAAGTCCTCGTGCACCAAATACCTCTGAAAATGCAACCGAAGTTTTCCATTGACAGACGTAATGGCTACGTCCTTGTCGGGTGCCGTTAGAACTGCCTCTACTAGTGGTCCCATCCGATCGAGTGTGATCTCGAGCCGCGCCGCCAATTCAGGTGAAATGAAGTTGGCCTTGGCTCCTCCATAAAAAAGAATCAGGGCTTCTTGGTCTTTCACTTTGCCCAAGCTCGACAAAGTTATGTACTCTCGTCAATCGTGCTTGGGTCAGTACCCATGCAATCTGGAACAAGTCCTGCTTTCTTGCCTTTTTGTCCACGTTCCTCATTTGATTTCGAACTCTTAGGCCTTTCTTCATCTTTGTCGTTCTGTTCTTTCGGCGCCTTCTTAGGGCACTTCACAGAGATGTGCCCCGTTTCTCCGCATCCAAAGCACTTCCCCTCTTTGATGTAGAGAGCTCTCTCTCGAAGAGTGAGCTTGGGTCGTGCACCCTTTTTTTTCTTTTTTGGGTTGCTCTTCCTCTTTATACTTTCATTATTTGAAGTCTGTTCGGTACTTTGCGTCATGATTTCTCTGTGGCATAGGTCAAACTGCCTGAATGAATGGCAAAACTCCGTTTCGCATGACTCATCAATTCTTGAATGGAATCTGACTTTTGCTCTAAGCAATGATCTCGGATCTCTGTAGGAAGTCCGAAGATAAACCGCTCAATCTGTTCTTTGAACAAGATCTTCTTAAATAAAGAGGTTGGTAGAAAAGAGCTCCAGAATCTCTCGCAATATGCGTCCAATGTATCCTTCTTGGTCATCCGAAGATGGTTCCAAGCAGTTCATATGTCGCGTTCGTACTTCATAGTCAACCAAGAAGAAATAAAAAGCCTTTTAAATTTCAGCCATTTAATTGGCGCTGTCTTGTTCAATAGAAGCGTGGGCCACCAAGTTCGAGCATTTCCCTTGAAGTAAGAGATAGCCCTCCGAATCTTGGAGTGCTTTGAGTAATGCCCTCCACAGAAAGCTATGTCAAACTGCTGTATGAAGGGCAAAGCCTTTGAAGAATCTTGATATCCAGAAAACGTGTCAAATTTACTTGACTGTCCGCCTTCTTTAAACTCTCAGACTTTCTTGCTTTTATCCTCCAGAAAGTCATACTGGTTGGCTTTATAGAAATTCTTCTTCTTTGCATAGAATATGTGATCATCTGAGTCCGAGCTGTCTCAAGATGATTCCTCTGCAGAACTGTCAGAAACTGGACAAAATCTAGGCTTCTTTGCCTTTTTCTTCCCCTTCCCGAACCTTTGCATTTTGCTTCACTTTTTCCCTGTTTTGTCTTCTTCGCTCGAGTCAGAAGAGCTAGAAGAACTGTCAGAAGAAGAAGAAGAAGAACTAGATACTCCTTCAAATCTGACATGCTTTTTTTGCTTTTTTGCCAAGGCAAAATCAGATTGATAACCCAAATAACTTGGGAAGTTGGTTCCTTTCTTCTGCTTTTTGTCGTGCTTTTTAGCTTTGTTCTGCACGTCAAAAAGCTAAGAAATCTGTGTATCAACCACTTCTTCTAATTCTTGCTCAGTAAAAATCCTTGGAGTAGGAGGTTTCTTGAGTGCTGGTTTGAGGGGTGGTTCTGTGGTTTGCCGCCACTGTGAATGCACCTCGTCGAAGGAGGTCTAGATCATAAATTTTGCAAATTTCGAGTCCTTCGCAAAATTTAGCATCATCTTTGTTGCATCGTCAATCAATCATCGACGCTCCATCTCTTCAAGATCCGCCTGAGTAAGACGAGGTGGGCCGTACTCCTTGCGTGAATCTTCTTCGTGATCTCTTCCCGCATCTTCGGATGCAGAGGAAGTCAACTGTCCTTTGCTTGAATCCATAAGTGCCGCGTAAAAAGGATCGGATTTCCCGATAGAAGAGAAACCGGCCGCGCTTTGATACCATTGTGACAAACTTGGACACTCCAAGTCAAGATTCTACCGCAACACGACAGGAAATTCACTTCAAAACAGTTCACAGTTCACAATTGATTCGATACGGCCCGGCGGAATTCTATGCCTAGAGATATTGGCCCCAAAGACTGGCGCCCCTTTCGGTATTTCTTTTTATATTAAATCTGTTGCCAAAGTACAAGGGAGTGGGAGGGTCTCACTCTCAGACTTTGCATCCAAATTCTCTGAGTTGTGAGGGCCCCGCCGACTTATTTATAAGTTACAAGGGATGCCCAAAAACAAAGCCCCAAAAGCAGTAACCAAAAGCTTCTCCAAAAATAAAGCAAATTATCCCCAAAAGCTACCAGTAAATTTCATCCAACGTTAAAGTAGGAAATCCGTACAACATCAATGTAAAAAGCGGAAATCCATACGCTCTACCACGTCAGCCTGCCTCCGCATTTTGCACCGGAATTTTCGGACTACCACATCAGCCTGTCTTCCGCGTTTTTCGGGCTTGTCCAGCCAATGAGTGTGTCGCCCAGGGCCATGCCACGTCACCAGTTTGTGACAATAAAACTTTTGATTGTCGGAGTCAAAACTCTCAGAAACTTGTCAGAATTCGATCTTCTTTGCCTTTTTCTTGTTCTTTTCAAAAATTTGTTTTTTGCTTCGCTTCTTGCCCCTTCTGTCCTCCTCGCTCGAGTCAGAAGAGGAGAAGCTAGAAGAACTATCGGAACAAGAGGTAGAAGAACTGGGTAGTTCTTCAAAACGCACGTGCTTCTTCTGTTTTCATGTTGTTGCAAAAGAAGATTGACGGCCTAAGTAACCGGGTTAGTCAGTCCCCTTGTTTCTCTTCTTCAATCGATTCTTCAATGGTTTCTACGTGTCTCGAAGCTGATTGATTCAGGTCTTGACAACATCATGGAGTTCAGAGTAGGAGGTTTCTTAATTGCCGGTTTAATTGGCGTCCATGGCTTTTTGCCAATGAGTATGCACGTCATCCATCGGATGCCGGGTCAAAAATTTTGCATACAGGGGATCCTTGGCAAACTGAAGCATCTTCTTCGCGCACTCGTCAACCTGCTCTTGACGTTGCATCTCCATGAGTTCATACTGTGAGGGCCGAGGTGGCTCGCACTCATTCTGCTTTAATTTGCTTGAATCTCCCTTACTGCCTCCCGCTTCAGAGGTGGCAGATGGAGTCGTCTGAGTCTCTTTGGAATCCATAAGTGCCGCAAAAGGAAGGATCGGATTTCTCGGTAGAAGAGAAATTAGCCGTGCTCTGATACCATTGTAACAAACTTGGACACCCGAAGTCTAAATTCTATCGCAACACGAGAGAAATTCACTTCACAATTTAATTGATTCAACTCGGTCCGATGTACGTCTGTGCCAAAAGAGATTGGCCCCAAAGATTGGGACCCCTTTCGGTATTAATTTTTGAGCAAAGTACAACTCTCGTAGGGGAACTCCGCTCTCAGACTCTACGTCCAGATGCTCTGAGAAGTGAGGCCCCTAAGGGTCCTTTTATTCTTACAAGGGATGCCAGAAGCAGAGCCCAAAAGCAGTTAAATTTAAAAGCACTATATTCTCAAAAGAAAAATGATCCAAAAACTGCAAAAAAAGTAGTCAACGCAGTTTATAAAAATTCTGCACAGCTGTCACCGCAAAAAGCGGAATTCAGTACTGTTTTGCCACACCAGCAATTAGAGTCCGTACAGAATTGCCACGTCAATGTGGATCACCGGGGTCCATACTGTTTTGCCACGTCATCATCTGTCCGGGCAGAAATGCTACATCATCAATTTGTGACAAGTGCTTCAAGCCTTTCATTATCTCGTTTATCTTCTTTTCAAGAGCTCTGTCCAGCTCTTTCTGCGAGTACAACTTCCGCTTGTCTGTACTCGTCTATCCTTTCAAAATGGGACTCAAGAGTCGTTTCTGCCTCTCTGACCAACTACAAGCTCCTTGGAATGAATATCACGTGCAAGTATCTTTTCTGGTGCAACTTGTCTCAGAACGTGAAGTGTGACGGTGAGCACCTCTTACTGCTCGCCCGAGTAGGAGGATTAAGACTTACGGATAAAGTGTTGCCGAGGGGGGGCCCGTTTGCAATAACTTGGTGTTAGGTGCAACGGAAATGAGAGTTGAACTTTGCTCAAGATGAGTGCTCCGAACTGTGCTCAAGGTTCCTTTTGCTTACGGAAGGGAGAGCCTTCCGTTCCTTAAGTGAGAGAGTGAAATTGGTCACAAACAAAGTGGAAAACACTGTGAATGAAGGTGTTGAGATTGAGAGATAGAGAGAGAAGAATAAACAGCAGAAAAGTTATCAAACCCTCCCCCAAAGGCCCCACTCTCTATGGCGAGAGCAGTCTATTATAGATTACACAAATCTCTACAATGCAATGCACTTGCCGACGAGGACGAGGACGACAACGAGGCGGACTGAAATTTGGAAACGCTAATGGCTGAAATCTGCAAATCTTGTATCTACTGAATTTTGACTCTATGTCGGTGACGATGGCGATGACGACGATGCAACGACGACGCATTGAAAAATGTAGATGCTGAAATTTACATTTTCCGGGCTGAAACTTTCAAACTTTGGTGGATCTGACCATGCAGCGAGGATCTGCTACGGGAAGGTGAGATCTACGAGGTTCAGGACTTGTTCTGCGGGATCTGACTGCTGAAAACTGAAACATTGGTGCAAGGGATGATCTTGTCGCGATGAATCTGCAAAACGCTAGGAGGTAATGTTGATGCAAAAACTCTAGGGTTGGTTCTGTCCTACTAGGAAAATCTGCTAATGCTAGGCTGATCTGCTGTGTTGCTGTGGAGATCTGTTAATACTGGGGCTGATTTTCTATCTTGCTGTTGTCGGGGCTGATCTGCAATGCAAACGCCAAGGCTGGTCTTCAATGCAAAAATGCCAGCTCTCTGCTGATGCAAAAATGCTAGGTCTACTGATGGGGGTTCTGCTGAGAAGTTGCCTGTTGAACCGAAGTTCTTGCTACCTCCTTTATTGCAGAATGCTAGAGCTAGGTTTTATATATATATCCTTACTCGATTTGCCCTACCTAGTTCCCAACAAAAGTCACTTAAAAATAATCAGTGAAAATTGGCTAAAAATAGGGAAAATAGGTCTATGCACTGTAAAAATGCTACTGATGGGTCCTGATGGTAATTTGATGATCATATTGTACGCAACCAGAGGATATGCATCTAAACTAAGTGCCTGGACATGCACGATCAGCGAACAGACTCACAAAAGTGCCAGATCACTTCGTAAGCTAGGTTGACTGATTGAATTGAACCCTTGTCATGAAGTAGCTTGTCCACGTGCACATAGGGTTAGATGTGTCATGTGACCTCCCCTCCTTTTTAAAGTGAGATATTGGTACCGAACTGTATGGCGTCGAGGGAGATCGCCAACAACGTCCGAAATCCTCGAAATGACACTTCGTCGGCCCACTCTGATGTGTGGGTCGTGCGATACTTGAACTTCATAAAGGTTTGTAAAGTCTTCTTCTTTGGGCTGCGCCGAAAGCGACACAAAGGCATCTTCAATGCCTCAACTTCGTCTATAGTCAGTCTACCTTCTTGAAGAATCTCCAAGGATGAAAATTCCTGAAACCACTTCCAACACAAAAACATGAACATACACATTCCACGTAAAGTGACTGGAAAAGGACTATTCTTTCGAAAAAACTATGCATGCAATGCAGATGAACAAAGTGACGGAGTGCCAAACCGTTCATCAAACACACACAAACAATCATCATGCTCGTGAGTAATCACCTCTTGATCATGCAAAGCATCATGCTTGTGAGTAATCACATCTTGATCATGCAAATGCTTGTCATTATCATCCAAATCATTATCATGCAATTCATCATGCTTATCATTATCATTCAATTCATGTGTGTCATGCTTGGGAGAAGAAGGACTGAGAGAATCTCCTTCTCCTAATCCTTTGCAATCTGCGCCTGCACACTAGAAAAAAGTCGCAACAACTCTTTCATGTGTTGGTCACTCATCGCTTGTCTTGCTTTGTTCTCGCAATCAAATCTTGCTTGTCTTTCTTCTCTTTCACGATCCAATTCGGCTTGTCTTACTTTGGCTTCCAAGTGTGCTTGCTCGCGCTCACACTATATGGCTGCCATTCCTTCTTCGTACACCTCCTTTCTTTCTTCGGCTGCCAAGCGCGGTTGCTCATGCTCATGCTCCAAGTCGGCCTTTCTTTCTGTGTGTTTATGATCCAATTCTTCCTTTCTTTGTTTCTATTCTGCTTGTCTTTCTTTGCACTTGCACTCCAAGGCAGCACGTTGCGCTTCTAGTTCTATCCTCTTGTCCTTAAACATCTGCTCCAAAGCCTCCATAGGAGTTAGTGCAATCCTTGGCGTAAAGGGGGAGGGTCGGAAAAACCTCCTGGTGGAGAAATTCTTCTTCACCACTTCCATGCTCACCACCTCCTTGCGAAGTATCCATTCCTCTTCGGGTGATGACCATCCACTGAAGTCGTGGGTTCTTAAGTTAACGAGAAACTTGTGTTCTTGGGGGTCTTGGGGGTCTTGAGTTCTTGTGGTTCTTGAGGGTCTTGAGTCTTGAGGTTCTCAAAGTTCTTCTTTTGCTTGCAATCTGTGTTAGAGAAGGATCTTCTCTTTTCCAAGCTATACTCTTCCCTGCAGGCGCACCCCTTGGCGGCCTTGCGCTCACACCAAGGTTGCTTTTTCCCACCTCACGTTGATTGGCCGGCCGCTAAGTGCACGGTCCGCTCGCAATGAGTGAGAAGAGAGCAAGGGGAGGCTAGACAAGCCCTTCTTTCTTGGGTTTCCTGTCACTCTTCAAAAACACGATGAGAAATCAATACGCCCAAGAAGACTTGGGTTACGTGCGACCACAAGAAGCAAAAAAAATTATGTTATTTCCTTGAGTGATACGGAACACTGCCAAAGCTCTGATACCAATGTTAGGTGCAACGGAAATAAGAGTTGAACTTTGTTCAAGATGATTGCTCCAAACTGTGCTCAAGGTTCCTTTTGCTTACGGAGAGAGTGCAAGTGGTCACAAACAAAGTGGCAAACACTGTGAATGAAGGTGCTGAGATTGAGAGATAGAGAGACAAGAATGACACAAGAAAAGTTGTCAAACCCTCCTCCAAAGGCCCCACTCTCTATGGCGAGAGCGGTCTACTATAGATTGCACAAATCTCTACAATGCAATGGACTTGCCGACGATGTCGACGACGATGAGGAGGACGACGAGGCGGACTGAAATCTGGAAACGCTAATGGTTGAAATCTGCAAATCTTGTATCTGTTGAATTCTGACTCTATGTCGGTGACGACGGCAATGACGAAGATGCAACGACGATGCGCTGAAAACACAGATGCTGAAATCTGTATTTTTCGAGGTGAAACTGCAAACTTCGATGGATCTGACCGTGCAGCGAGGATCTGCTGCGAGAATGTGAGATCTACGAGGTTCGGGACTTGTTCTGTGGGAATAGACTACTGAAAACTGGAACGCTGGTGCAAGGGATGATCTTGTTGCAATGAGTCTGCAAAATGCTAGGAGGTAATATTGATGCAAAAACGCTAGGGCTGGTCCTGTCCAGCTGTGGAAATTTGCTAACTCTAGGGCTAATCTGCTATGTTGCTGTGGAAATCTGCTAATGCTGGGGCTGATCTGCTATCTTGCTGTCGCTGGGGCTGATCTGCAATGCAAACGCTAGAGCTGGTCTTCAATGCAAAGATGCTATCTCTCTGTTGATGCAAAAACGCTAGGTCTGCTGATGGGGGTTCTGCTGAGAAGTTGCCTGTTGAACCGAAGTTCCTGCTACCTCTTCTGCTATAGAATGCTAGCGCTAGGTTTCTTATATATTTCCTTACTCAATTTGCCCTCCCAGTTCCCAACAAAAGTCACTTAAAAATAATAAGTGAAAATTAGCTAAAATAGGAAAAATACGTCTATGCACTGTAAAAATGCTACTTATGGATCCTTATGGTAATCTGATGATCATGTTGTATGCAACCAGAGGATGCATCTAATCTAAGTGCCTGGACATGCATGGTCTGCGAACAGACTCACAAAAGTGCCGGATTACTTCCTAAGCTAGGCTTACTGACTGAATTGAACCCTTGTCATGAAGTAGCTTGTCCACGTGCACATAGGGTTAGATCTGTCACGTGACACTTGGAGGGCGGGCAAGAAATTGAGCACATTCTGATGAACTACCCGAACTTGACCCGAGCTCGAGCTGATCGTCTCGACGGGTTGTTGTGTGCCATTCGGGACCTTCAAGATCTACCGTGTGTTGCTCTCAGCGACAACGAAGTTACTGTTATCCTCCTTGGTGGAAGGCTCGCGGAGTTAGATTGACCTTCTGGGTTAACCCGCGTCCGCATTCAAGGGGAGTAGCTGCGGGGCACCACCTTGTAGCAGCTTTCCTTGGTGAGACAATTCCACAGTATCAAAAGCAATTAACGCTAGGCTGCTGACCTAGTGGGCCAATTAGATGAATTGGAAATAACTCAGATCCCTCTGACGTCTAGAAGGGCGTAAAGGAAAAAATTCTCCTTAATAGCAAAAAGTTGTGAAACTATGTGCTAAACATGAATATGACTTTCAGATACTGATACATGGGTTGCCTCATCAATGGGCAAGAGGAGTGTTGCAGACTCTAATTGTCACCGGATCGGGACTCCACCTACGAGCGGACGCCCAAGTTGGGTATGGCAATTTCTTCTCGAAAACCTGTTGGGGTACTTCAAGGTTTTGTTGGGTGAGGGAAACCAAGTCCCACAGTCTCTCGGGCCCTACGGGACTCTTGGGCGTTGTCACGCCCCTAACGGGGTCCTCCAAGGATCCCTTGGATAAACTAACAAGGGTGCAAGGTCTAAAAGACTGAACGGGCTCTCCATCCCCAAGGCGGTGTCTAAGGTCTCAACTTGGGACTGAAATTAGTGACAAAAGCTTCACCTTGCGAGAGTAGGCCTGTCGGCCACCCGGCTCGCTAAAGAGAAAAAAAAGCTACCTCAAGCGAATCTTATTGATTGGGTAATTCTTTAGGTGTTTCTCAAATCTCGGGTCTCTGGAATACTTCATCAATCATTTCACACACATGTCAACTTGCGATTGATGTTTGTACTCCACTCTTGCAAACTGCCCTGCCAAAAATTTGCCCAATTCTTCATTATTTTCTTCAACTCTCATGTGGGATTCTCCGCAAAAACCCATGTGTACTCTTGGGTTCTTTATGGCTTATGCCCTTTAAGATAGAGTGATGAAGATGGGGAAGAATCCGATCCCTTTGGTCGTGACACACATGGATTCAGTCGACGAATCCCGCAAAGACCAGATCAATCCACTAAGAATTCAGGGTTGGGTGAGCACGGAAAATTTAAATGGATGACGACCGGCTTATGACGATTCAGAAGAAGAGTATGCCCACCACGGCCCATGGAGTATGAATGAATGGTGATGCAACGTCATCAGTAGGTTGATGCTTGTGCTAAGCAAATGCTCCAGCATTCAAAGGATCCCGATTATGCTGCACTATTTTTTGACCAAGCATCCAATCGACGAAATGCATACTTGGTGGCGTATTGCCATCACCTCACCTTTAAGGTCAGCATTGAAGTAAACGCATGTTCCATGAATGTACATTGAAGATGAACTTGATGATGTGGTAGTACGACGAGTCAATCAAATATTGAGGACCACGAAGCATTCAAAGAGACGCAATCGAGGAGCAAACTACATTGGTTATTTGGGTTGTCAGTCTTCTTTTGCAAATGCACGAAAGACAAAGAAGTGCGGATGTTTTGAGGGTGTTTCCAGTTCATCCTCATCCTCTTCTTATAGTTCAGATAGCTCCTCTGATTCAAGTGATGAGGACTAAAAGAGTAGGAAACGAAGAAAGACTCAGAGACATGGTAAGAACAAGAATAAGGCCAAGAAAAGCAGATCCCACCGAAGATCTCGGAAATCTTCTGGTAGTTCTGAGAAGGATTCACCTCTTCTGAGAGTTCCGACTCTGATGACCAGATGTTTTGTTCTAAGAGGAATAACTTTTTTAGAGCCAATCAGTACGACTTTCTCGAGGATAAGAGCAAGAAGACCAAAGAATTCAGGGAGGGTGGACAAGCACTAAAACTGGATACCTTTTTAGGTTTTTGAGATGCGCACAAGGCCCTCGTTTTTATTCAACAATTTCACATAGATTTTTCTTGAAGGGTGCTATTCAGAGCACTCCAAGGTAAGGAGGGCAACATCTTGTTTGAAAGGAAATGCACGGACATGGTGGTCCACTCTTCTGTTACGAAAAGAAGCACCGACAAAGTGGCTTAAGTTCAAGCGGCTTTCATTTCCTCTTGGCTCACTCAAGAGCACGATCGTGATGTGATTACCGCTTGGAATTTGTGAGAGTGCGCGTGTGCGGAAGCGTGAGAGAGAAGAGGGGGGAGAGAAAGTAGAACACAAACGTTGATGTAGGAGAAGTGGGGGCAATTAGCCCCCGTGACTACTAGAACAGAAAACCCATACAATGCCAGATGATATCTGAAGTGGTATCCCCCTGGCCTTATATATATGAGTGCCCAAGGGAGGTTGAGCATGCATATGGATGCCCCACGATCCCATCATGAAATGTGTGAGTAGGGCGATTGGACAAAAGAAGATGGCCTGACAATGCAGCCTATACGCATATGCTATGGGTGGCCAATTGGGAGGTACATGTAGCCGTACATGTATGCCCTAGACATGTGAAGCAGCAAAGTAATGTAATCTAACACCCCCTCTCAACACCTGATGTGAACAAACTGCATGAAGCCGAAGATGTGAGGCAAAGAATGAAGATGTATGTGCTCCCACAAGTTGACTTTCTCTATGATCTCCTCTGACTCTTTTGTCCGATATTGTGTGTTTTCCATGGAACAACAGATCATATTGCAGCTTACATATACCCTTGAAACGACTCTTCTCCCGGAAGATTGCAAATATTGCGGCCTCTACACAGGGATGGATTGCTTATCTTGTCATCTTGTCTACTATAGTGGATGATGCCTTCCCTATTGAGCCTCTTCTTCCTGCTCTTCCTCCCTCTTCTGCTCGAGCTTCTTTGACTTGGATATGCTACCGGTTCCCACCTCAGCTTGGGCTCGTTCTCTGGCACACTTCCGTGTGAAGGTGCAGAGCGTGAAGTACCGGCTTCTAGTGAGTTGAAGCAACATAAAGAAATATTGAAAGGGGCACCAAGGTTTGGGGCCAGTGCTCGCTTGGAATGGAACTCTGCCACTCCTTGTCTCGTATGTCGTTCTCTCTCTCTTTCCATTCAATTGTTATTAGAAGTGTTTAAAATTGTTCAGTCTGTTCTTTTCCATTGGCACGTGGTGCCTCTCTCGTTAAAGCGTCTTGATCTCCCTAGCTCGAATGCTTGGTCAATGAGGGTAATGCGGGTGTGAGTATGAGTTGAGTTTTGTAGTGGTGGCTGCTCCTCTATCTGCTCAATGTCTAGTGTGAAGAAATCATTAATCTGTCTTTGGGATTCTCTCCCCTTAGTAAATTGTCTCTATGTCTGTGTAACTCAAGTAGATATAATCCAAGACATTTGTGGTCCTGATAGCTCATGGCTCTGGAGAAAGGTCTAAAGCCTTCTCTTAATAGACAATGGAAGCAACGCCATATCTCGTAATACACTGTGCACTGATATATATAATGCATCTCAGGTAATCTATCCATGCTAAAGCCATGTATCTGGAACCATGATGACATCTGTGCATACCAGCATGATGTGTCCCCCTGTATAGCTAACTGTCTAGAGGACTCAAGGGCCAATCTGGCATTTCTGTCTCTGGTAGCATATACTGTGCATAAAGGAGCGTGATCTGGTAAGCGCCTCTATCTCCACAGGGGGGATTGCTAACTCTCCTCTTATGATCTCATGTGGCACGGAGGCCTTGGCTCCAATAAATTGAGAGATAATAGCCTCCTCACCCATCGTGATCTAGAGAGGGTCCGTAAACCTGAACCCCATACAGCATAGCTGAAGTTACCAATGTATTAAGAGCGAGAGCTTTGTTCGGGGTTCCTGGAACTGAACCTGCGAACACACCCTCTCCAATCCTCCCAAGGCTGCATACGCTCTGGTCAGTCTAGTCTCTGCTGCTCTCTTCAAAGAAAACCTTGGCCCAGTGAAGATTACCCGAAGATAAGTATATGCATCTGTGTACTCCACAGTCTCCTGACCATAAGTGAATGCAGGAGCTGATCTTGTGACCCACTGCGGTGTGGTGTTGAACACCAGAACCTTAGTTTTACCAAGGTTACAGACAATCCACTCCTCCACAAAGCTATGTAATGCATCCAAATGTGCTGCATACCCTCCGGTGAGTCAAAGATCAAAACGATATCATTAGCATGTAACAACAATGGAGGGAGAGAGAGAGAGAGAGAGAGAGAGAGAGAGAGTCTGTTCTCTAGGGAAACTTTAAGGGCTGCACATTTTTCAAGCCAACTCTTGAATCAGTGCCAACCTCCGTCGGTCGCCATGCAGTGGCCTGCATTATAAGGGCATGGTCACCAACAGACCATTCCCGACCGTCAAGGTCTTGGGGAGGGGGGCCAATGGATTGCTGCCATATGGCACTGTTGACGAAATTGCAGAGCCTGTCCATGCACAGTGCAGACCTGACTACAGTCGCCAAATTACGCTTGCTGATGTGGCAGCTGTAGCATGAATCATGCACTGGGTTGATTCCGGCTACTGAGTTGTCAACTCCAGGCTGCATTCCAGCTGCTGATTGGGGTGCCAACCATTGGTTGATGGTCTTTGGATTCCGTCTGCTGACGTGGGAGCCATCTGACGGCCGCTGATGTAGTTTCTGCTGTAGAAAGTACAGTAGATGGAAGGCTGGGATTTGCTGCGCTCCGACCCACGACCTTGACGGGCTGGACATTTTTCAAGCCAACTCTTGAATCAGTGCCAACCTCTCTACCAGAACCTCCCTACTTTCACCGGACTTTACCAAAAAGTATTGGAAAGCTGTATGGAATGATCCTTTCGTGAAGAACAGAGGGAGGTGTGGTGGAAGGAGGACTTTCTCAATGTATATATTGAAGGAGATGTGTTTGATCCAGCTGACACTCATTTTATGTGAAGAATATGTGCTATCATTTGACAGAAGATGAACGAGCAGGATATTGTCCTCTACAATTTCGCTAACCATGTAAGTTTCAGAAATTGTGGTACAGTACTCTCTTAACTCAGAAAGATACATTTTGTTGTCTTCTTCCTGAAGTCGTAATGTGGCTGGAGTACTGCCATGTGCACACTAGGGACAGGTAGAAACAGGACGGGCTACCTAGTACTATCTATGGGAACATGAGTCCTGTCAAGCAGGCACAGTTGTATAGCAGGCATGGTGCGCTCAACCCTCTGAACACTGAAGGGCTCAACCCTCTACGATAGTCTGAAAGAGTGCCTTCTCTAAGCATCAGCAAACTCTGCTATAATGTACTGCTGGGCGGATGCTTTGCTACAAATCATTCTTGACAGCATGAGGATAAGGGTTTTCTAAGGATTTGTGGAGTAGGATCTCATAAATTCTGGGGCCACCCATCCCTATGTTTGTGTCCTAAATGCGCATAAATTAGGGGGTTTCCGGTAACATTCACCCGCAAGACACGCTCATCTATATGTATATTCTATAACGGCAGTAAGAGTGCCCTTTACACGTGTCAAGAGCTGCGAGCTGAAGGCTAAGGTCCAAAACGAACCTATGTGTACGATAAAGAGGGAGAGAGAAAGAGAGGCGGCCGGCCGTACTAGTGATCTTTAAGAAACTCCAAGAATTCTTACTTTTAAGAGTTTGGTACGTTTCTGTGTGTATTCCAGTGTTCAATTTTTGTTTCTATACTATCGTTTCAAGATCCATACCTGGTTGGTGGGGTGTTGTGGAATGCATTGTGTGAATTATAGGCAGCACCACCAAGCTAAGAGTTGTTTGTGCTATAAAAGAAGCTACTTCACATTGGTTATAGCACATTCTGTTGTTGATGTGTATTGTGCTTCATTCTAATTTCCAACTTTGTCTATGTGCAGGGGATGTTGGTGAGATTGGATTACAAATAGGTGGAGATCAAAAGGACAAGCTAGATATAGATATACCCAGTACATGATGTGTTCATCATTTCAAAGTCCTTTGTAGGTTGCAGGCATGCATGCGTACGTCTACATGTTTATTTTTTATCTTAAGTTACGTCAATTTAAGATGCTCGTGTGGTTATTCTGGCTAGATTAAGGCTTTGCTTTAGGGAAAACGGTTCTGAGTTAGTAGACTTTGTATAAGCCCTGAAGGCAATTTTGTTGTCTTTCCATGTGATGTGGAGAACACTAGTATATTGTAGGGAACGGTCGTTACAGAATATCGCCACGATAACTTAGTTAAGAGCTCTTTGTAAGCAAGAATTGCAGTTCTCTTCAATTAAAGTGCGTGCTGTGGAGGATTCTATTGTTTGCAGAAACTGATTTCCTTAACTGCCAGTTGCTTTTGAATGTTCATTTTGCATATACGATTGTTGGTTGTTTATTGAGCTGAGTGGTGGTTGTGGAGTTCGGGCCTTTGATAAAATGTTGCTGATGTTGCTGTGTGCACATGTTTCTTGCGCGCGCGCGCGTGTGTGTGTGTGTGTGTGTGTGTGTGTGTGTGTGTGTGTGAGAGAGAGAGAGAGAGAGAGAGAGAGACATTGATAGATGTAAAGTTCTTGATGGCCAGGTTGGGTTACGGGTCTAAAAAGATTCTATATTATCTTACAAAGATCCACATGGCTATCAAATAAAACAATACAACGGTGTATTATGAGGTATCTATTCAAAGCTCAAGGATACAAGAAAGTTATACCTTGACTCGTGCAGTGTGCTAGACCGCATCGTGTTTGGATCACCTTATGGGTTGATTTGGTGTGGTTTATTGAGACATGTTTATGGTTAATTACAAGAATTGGTTGATGTAGATACGGACACATAAGTATGTTCGTTAATTGATGAAAGAATTATGTGTGCATCATGACTATGCAATATAGACACTCATGTGCTATGTTTGATTGGCAACCATTCTTGGACAATAGTGATGGTCACCTACACCCACTCAATACGGTTTAGGGGGCTAGTGGACCTACATTGCTAAGTGGAGGTTAGGGGGGTGTACCATTTTTGTTTTTTGACAAAAAATTGAACTACACTACTATGTCTTGGTGTTTCTATATTGCTTACTATGTCTTGGTGTTTCTATTTCATTGTGCTTATATAGGTTCATCTACGCCACCAAGGAAGAGTTTGGAGCACTATCGTCTATACCCCTTGGTGTAGGTCTTGGGGGACTTTGCCTTGGCTTTTGCCTAAACACCCAAAGTGATCTCCAAAGGGGTGTGATTGGTTGAACTGGCTCGAGTGATGTTGAGTACCTACTACATGTTGGTATTTTGGGCCATGGAGAGCCCTCATAAACACCATGTCAAGGTACGATGGGCGGACATGCTCATTCTCAATGTGCTAAACTTGATCCATAGGTGAGCGGGAGGATGGGTGGAGTGGTCAATCCCTCATGGTTTGGTTATTACCCTTTTATACATTTAGATAATGTAAACATTTCATTTCAGTTAGTCATGTCAATGCATTTTTTTAGTTCCCTGTTCATTCATAGAAAGGCCAAGATTGTTCTCCTGTGTCCATCTAAGCACTCTATTTCACCATGAACTATTTGCTCTCTTCCCTCATACTACCCAAGAAGGGTCACATATACTTCACCATACACATTTAGCCTTCGCCCATTGATATTGAATTGGATTTTTAATATTTGCAATGCATAAATGTTGAAATAATGGGAATGTTTTATTTATTATTTTCGCATAGATCCATTGGGGGGGGGGGGGGGATCTATCAACTGATATTAGAGCCTAAAGTTGATGGCAACCTTAGTTGTTCATACTATTATGGGTAGGAAAGTGCATTATGTAAAATTACTGTGAGGAATTGCAATCTGTTTTCTTTTCCAACTTTGGGAATTTCCTGCTTACGATCAAAGATGGGACATGGTGTTGGTGCCAATTGTTTTGGGGAGGAAAGTAAGATGCTTAGGATAATATTTTACCACTTAGCTCAATCAAAGAAGGAGAAATTTTATGAGGAAATTGTAGAGAAACGTAACCCAACTATGCAATTTATACAAGCTTGGAGAATAGTCTTGAGTCACTCAAAAAGAGGAACTTAATGTGCTAATGCATGTGTGCTTAAGACGTGACTTTTTGACAATTTTGCTATAGATAATAGCAAGTTTCATGTGCAAAAGTGTTTGCTTGAGAGTATATAAAATAATGGAAATTTCTACATGCTTGATATGGCCATGTCAAGCATATCACTTATACAAAGAAAAATATGTTTTTGATGTATTTGTGAGTTTTAAAAAGTGATGCTTTGCTTACCCTCTCCTTTGAGGACTCAAAGTGGCAAGTAGAAGTGCTTTGGTAAGCAACAATAATTGGATCATTTCAAATATTCAAAATTGTGTATGATAAAAAATTGATATCTTACTTCTTGAGACATAAGCTTCAAACATAAGCAATGGTTCTGCCAGATCTCAAACGCATGTAGTTTAAGTTTCTTGGTCAAGGCATAGACTTGATGCATGAAATCAAGATGGATTTTGACTAGATTTCTTGTTTTTTTTTAATTAATTTTCTTTTTGTTGTTTGGTATTTTGAACTTCTTCTTACCTTTGTTTTGGAATTTGGATTTTGGGTTAGTGAAAATGGGAAAAGGAAAAATAACTTGCTTTAGATTACAAATTGTCATTATTATAGTTGAGATCATAGTTGTTGTGGCTGAGATTATAGTTGCAAAATGAAAAAGTAAGAGTCTCATAGAGGTCCTTGAGGTGAGGAGTCTAACTATGAAGTCAGATCCTCTTTCTAAGTTATCTAACCAACTACAAGTCACATCTAGAGACCACCTTTTGGAAAATTTAGACCTTTTATTTTTACTTTAAAAAGTTATGCTAGCATAAGGGCTAGGCCCAAGAGGCTTAGGGAAGTCTACGATCTTTGTTGGGTGCAAGTATGATCTCAACACTCAACTAGATGCTATAAAAGTAGAATAGTCCCAAAGGCCCCATTTCTTGGAAAAAGGACAATATTCTCTAGTTCTAACATTGTAGTTGCATTGCAACCTTAGATTTTAGTTAGGATTGGATAGAATTGTCCAACGTGGAGCACTAGGTATCATATCTAAGAGAAAGAGTTGAGATCATAGTTACCAAATATAACTATTTTGGCAAACAAAGGCCACAATTGACATCAAAAAGTCCCAAGAATACGAGAACACAAAAGAAGGATGGGAAAAACAACCTCTTGTCTTCTACAATCTCAGACATAGAGAGAAGATTTTTCATAGTTTTTTCCATTGCAAACCAAATTCGTGCATATGTACAATATGAAGAGTGCTTCCCAACCTCCTTGAGAGCCTTCCAAAGCTTCAAAACTTGAGGTTCACTTAGATAATATTACTAGACGGAAATAACCAATTGCATACAAATTTTACACACGTCTACACACAATTGCTTCATTCAACAATTAAAAAACAAAAGTCGGAGATTCCTTCATAATCCTGGTCTAATCTAATGGCGGGAGTTTCTTGATCACAAGGGGGTGTTTTGAAGGCTTGAGGGATCCGTCAAGTCCACTAACTTTATGCTAGTTAGTAATAATCCTACCCTAATCACTAAGCTAATGAGGAAGAGAAATAAAAAACACGAAGGAAGAAGATAGCTAATGCTTGATGCTCACTTTTCTAGCTTGGGTTTGAAACCATCTATGCGGCAATGGGGCCAAGAAGTTGTGCAATCGATGGTTAGTGCAGACTACCCACGAGACTGACCATCTCAAATTACTAGTAGCTAGTTGGTTGTGAGACCTAGATCAGCCTACATGATGATATTGGGAGTCCTTGCATCCGTACTCAACCTTCAATGTTCCGACCTCAATCACTACACACCCACACATGGCTACTAGATCATCCATAGCTCAATTCCCTTCTTACCAAGCTTTAATGGAGAATACCAAGCTCAAATGGAAGTTGTTGCAAGCAAGAACTACACTACATTTTTCCTTATCTACTCTAAAATACTCTTACTTCATTCAAAATGATTAAACAACCTACAAAATCATTTAAAGATCCATGAAAGCTCAAGAAAACACTCATTTCTATAAGATACTCGATTTGGTAGAATTTTAAAATGATAAATGACATGGAAATATTTAGCGACATCTTTTAATACAATGTGTTGAATTGTATGATGATTGATATTTGTGATGTTCATTTTTCTCAGTGATTGATTTTGTTATCATTGAGATGTGGATCCATTAAGTTTTAGTCTTACCTCACAGATGGGCTTATAATTTGATTTCGATGAGTTGATTGTGTGCTAGTTGACTTAGGTTGGTGCTTAAAATTGATACAACTCGAGCCAATTAGTGTTAAGCTGATTCTTAAGGTTTGGCTTTCTTGAATTGATGCCCAATTTGAGTTAGAATGTGGTTTAAACTAATGTAGGGTAGAATATGAAGCTTGCTTGCACTACAAACAACCCAAAAAGTTAGTGTTTGCTATTGAATACTTCAAGCACTTAGTCAATCAAGCATGAGGGCCACATGTGTCTTTTATGATTATTAAGTCATTTGGTTGGAATAGAATACTTCAAGCACTTAGTCAGTCAAGCATGGAAACGTTGATGCCTGTTGAGAGTTTATCTTTGAATTGAACACTTCACGAACCTTAGTCATTTAATCATGTGAGAAACATCTTAAGCTTTTGGGCAAGGTTCCCACAAACACTTAGCAAGCTAACGAGCACCTCATGCTTGGGTAGAATTCCCACCTCAAGGTTAGCCCTAGCTTGCCTAAGGTCAAAGGAATTTTAACACTAACTTTTGGAGGTCTTTAATGAAGCTAACCCTAAGGTCTTTAAGCTCCATTAGGTAGCATTTCTCTTTAACAGACTATCTCTCATTTGGACCCCATTAACCTTGGCCCTGTGTTGAGACAAATCCATAAGCACATATCTATATTCTAACCCTTGTTTCCGTTTATTCTCCCACATTAAACGATCAGTTTGATATGAGAAAATCATTTGGGTTGGTTAGATATTTGATTTTATGATATTACCTCTCTCTTGAAATCATAGTCATCCTTAACTATGAGATAGAAGAGATAAATTCTTAGTCATTAGTCTACATTTCTTAGCGGGTAGAGGATCCCTTTTCACCCTACAACATCATTCCAGAATGAATGACTAGTGCATTTGGTGCTTGGGAGACGTAGCTGCCGCAAGCATGTCTGCTCTTTAGTCCATATCATACTTCCAAAGTAGAGTGATAAGTTCTACTTGGTGTTTGGGAGATTTTGTCATCACAAACATGAAGCTAAGCATGCATACTTCTTAAATTTTGTGCACAATAAAATAAAGAGAATAAGTCCTATAAGACAAAAACATTGTTAATTTAAAATGCATTTTCATTTGCTTACTCTAGTGTAGCATCATAAGCATTGACAAGGTTCATATTATCCTTAATCTAAGTTTCTTGCATCCATCCAACATCTTTAAAAGGATAATTCTTAAACTTAACAAGATATCATTGGATAACATTACCATTTCTTAGTACCTTGTCTTTGTGTCGAAATCGATTCGGGTTGCAACACCTCTTCTTGATCTTCGATCTCTGGTGGGCCCTCCATTATTGGTTCTTTTTGTGGCTTTGCTTTGTAAGGCTTGAGTAGGATCACATGGTTAGCATTGTGAATGGGCCAATGATTGGTAACCTTTAACTAATAATCCATCTCATTGATTGGCTTAAGAATTTTAAAAGAAAGGACCATAGTATCTTTTTGCTAGTTTAGCATAATACTCTTGGTGGCTCATAGGATTCTTGCGCGTAGTATGCCTTAGACGAGCCTTGAGAACTTTAGCAAGACCCAATCATGTTTCTTAAAGGCTAAGGCTCTTCTGTGCTTATTAGCAGCAACCCTTTTTGCCTTTTCTTTGAGATTGATATAACCTCTTTAATCCTTGGAAAATATTCTTGTGAGTCTCGGCTATATTCATCAGCAACGAAGATCTTCCCATGTACTTTAAGTAGTAAGGGATTTTTGGATCTTCCCTCTTTAACCTCAAAAGGTGCTTTCCCCATAGAAGTATATGCAATGTCATTGTACGCATACTCTATAAGAGGTAGGTACTTCTCTCATTGAGAACATTGATCTACTTCCATGACATAGGCTTTTAGTAGATTCAAGAATCGTTAGATTAGTTATTTCACTTTGGTCATCCGTTTGTGGATGATTGGCCAAAAGAGAAATTTAATCTAGTTCCTAGATTCTCAAAGAGACCCTTCTAGAAATTACTGGTCATTCTAGGACCTTTGTTTGACACTATGGATGTTGGCAAGCCATGATACTTGAAAATTTGAGATCTAAAGAGGTTTGCCATTTGATGTGCCTTAATAGTCTTTTTGACAGGCATAGAGTGTGTTTTCTTGTCAAGCCTGTCGATTATTGTCCATATTCCCGTATCCCCATGGATAGAATTAGGTAATACAAAGATAAAATCCATGATTATACTCTCCCATGGTGAATTAGGAATGGGCAATGGCTGGAGTAATCGAGGTTTCTTCCCTCTATCATACTTAGTCTTTTGGCATACCACACATTTTGAAACATACTCTTGTATGTCCACTTTCATGGTATCCCAATACAAGTACGTCTCTACTCCTCGAAGAGTAGGTTGAATGCCTCTATGCTCCGCATAGAGAGGATAATGGGATTCATACATGACTTTCTCATGAAGGGAGTGGGTAACACGTAGCCTATTGCCATGGAGAAGATAACCATCTTGCAAGGTGAATGGTTCCTCTTTTTTTTCCAAAGCAAGGACTGACATTACATCTTTAAAGTCAAGGTCGGTAGCATACTCATCCATCATACAAGATAGATCATTGTGAGTTGCTATAGACACCACATTGAGTTTCGGTTGTCGTGAAAGTGCATCAGCCACTTGATTGTGCTTACCAGCAATGTGAGCAATATGAAAATAAAATTGCAAAAGAAAATTTTCCCACCTCATTTGTTTGTCGGAAAGCTTGGTTTGCGTCATGAAGTACTTGAGACTTTGATGGTCTGTTCGTAAAATGAATGGAGTCCCCAGTAAATAGTGCTTCCATGTGTCTAGGGCATGTAGAACAGCTAAAAGCTCTTTCTCATAAACGCCCAAGACCTATTCATCCGTATTGAGCCTTTGGCTCTCATATGCTATGGTATGCCCTTCTTGAAGCAAGACTGCTCCAAGGCAATCACCACAAGCATCACATTGGACCTCAAATGGCTTTGAGAGATCCGGAAGCATAAGGACTTGTTGAGAGGTAAGCTTCTCTTTGAGCTTCTCAAAAGCTTTTTGCTCCTTAGTAGTCCATGAATACTTAACTTTATTCTTTGTTAAGTCGTGTAATGGTCTTGCTATTTGAGAAAATTTTTCTATGAAGCGTCTATAGTATGCACACATACCAATAAAGATTCTTAGCTCATGTAGATTCCTTGGATTAGGCCATGCTTTAATTACCTCTAACTTTGATGGATCCATACGGATACCATCTTGAGAGATATTTTATGACCTAAGTATTGAATATCTTGAAGGAACCATTTGCTTTTCTTTTGGTTGAGAAAAAGCTTGTTCTCCCTCAATGCTTGAAAAATCACTTGGAGATGTTTCTTGTGTTCCTCCAAGGACTTGTAGTAGATGATGATATCATCAAAGAACACTTCAGTTAACTGGCGGTAGGGTCTAAATATTTTCTCCATCAAGCGATTGAATGTGGCTGGTGCATTGGTCAAGCCAAAAGGCATGACTAGATATTCATAACATGGTCTTTAGGATATCAACATCCACTGTCCTTATTTGATGATAACCACTTTTTAGGTCAATCCTACTGAAGTAGGTAGAGCCTTTTAGCTTATCAAACAAATCTTCTATCCGAGGCACATGAAGTCTATTTTTCATAGTGATATGGTTTAGTGCTCGATAGTCCACACACATACGGTATGTACCATCTTTCTTTTGCACTAAAAGGACTGGAGAACAAAACGGAGAGAAGATAGGCCTCACCATATCTTTGTCTACCAACTCTTGTACTTGTCTCATGATCTCCTCTTGTTGAGCTTGGGAAACTCGATAAGGAAGCTTGTTAGGTGAGATGAGCTTCCTAGTAGGAACTCAATTTGTTGGTCATCATCCCCTCGTTTTCGAGGTAATTCCATAGGGATATCATCGATGAAAACATAGACAAGTCTAACTCTTCTTGATTCCTATCATTTTTATTTGATAAACCATTGGCATCAGTGGATTCTTTGACAAAAATCATGTACGCAGAAATTGAGCTTTTCATTAACGTATCAAAGCTGGTGAATTTACAAGTGGTATAGTACGACCAGACTCATTAGCATCTATATACATATTCTTTCCCCTATAGGTGAAGTAGATTCTCCTTTTAGGAAACTTCATGTTGGCAGCCATGCAATCAAACCATGGCGCCCCTAGGATAGCATCCTCATGTTGGAGAGGAGAGATGAAAAATTCTTCTTTGTCGACATAGCATTGGACATGAAGCCTCAACTTCCCAATCAAGGGAGTAACGGAGGCTTGCTGTACCTTGAAAGTTGTGTCAGCCATTACAATATCTCCCATCTCAAAAGCTTGAATGCCCAACTTGGTGGCCAACTCTGTTGATATGAAGTTGTGAGTAGAGCCAGGGTCAAACAAGATGAAGGCATCATGCTCCCTTACCTTTCCCCAAGCATAGGAGAGAGATGATCCTTTCAATGAGCATCTTCTTCTGGAGATTTGATGGTGGAAGCCCTAGGAGTCTCATTGCGAGCATTTTTCTTGGGGCAAGAACGATAGCCATGTCCTTGCTCCCCACACTTAAAACACTTATGGTCCTTGCGAAAAGCTTCAAGCTCTTTGTGAGAGAGTTTGCTTCTACCTTTGAAAACTCCCTTCTCCTTGGACCTATTATTTTTGTAGTTGTTGTTGTAGGAAGTGCCTTGGGAAGAATTTTGGCATTGGTTTTCCCCTTTGCATCATTTTTGTCATTGTTTTCCATGGGTTTCCATTTCGTCTAGCCCTTTGTTGGAAATTGATGCGGGAAGCAACCATGGTGTGGTGGATTACTTCGGTGATAGTGCTAGGCCGTTGTGAGTTGACATACTCGGTCATTTCTTTAGGTAATACCACACAAAATTGTTTCTTTTGTTTGGAAAAGTCTATCCTTTGAAAGATTGTACCTTTGAGATGTAAATCCCAAAACTTTTCTACATATTTGTGGATAGACTCGTTGAAGAGCAACTTCAAAATTCTCCATTCGGAAAGTACTTTGTCCTTTGCATCGCTTGCAAGGAATTGCTTCATGATGGAAACTTGTAGATTTTTCCATGCCTTTGGGGATTCACCATTACCACGAAGGCTATCCCACTATTGATGAGCCGAGTTTTGGAAGTTCATAGCTACATGGCGTAGCTCAAAGGACTCCATGAAGCCCTCGTCTCCAAACGCCACATCAAATTGATGGATGAAAGCCAATACTTTGTCGGTGGCACCAAAGGTGCCATCATAGGTGAGAAAAGAGATACTCTTTCCTCCCTCTTTGAACTTCTTGAGCTTTTGTGATCTTCGCCATGCAAGGTATGATTTGCAATGTCCTCCCCTCTTGTATTCTCTAGGAGAATAGCCATAGCTTTCGTCGGGAGGGCAGGAAGGTGAAGAAGAAGAAGAAGAGGGTGACCTCTTTTTTGACCTTTTATTCCTTTGTTTCCTCTCTTTCCTTTTGGAGTGACAAGGAAAGGACTGTGTGTTGACCGTTTCCTCATGGGAGGAGTTGGAAATTGTCTAGACCGCCGTCTTTGTGGAGCCACATATTCAGAGGAACTTAGGGATTCATTACTTTCTTGTTCTTTGGATTCCTCCTCTTGTATGGGAGAGAGTATTCTTTTGGGGGTCTCATCAAGAGGCCTCCTAAGCTCTCTCTCCTCTTGGAGAGGAAAGAAAATCCCATAAGCTAGTTGTTGGGTAACTTCGGCTTGTAAAGTAGGGTTGCCCATAGCTTGATACAACCTAGTAACAAGATTTTCAATAAACATGGGGCCATCATCATTAGCACCTTCATGTGCAAAATCAAAGTTATCAATGTTCATTCTACTCTCTTGCTTATTGTCAGCCATGCTAATTATACTTATGTGTTTACTTAGTGTATCCTTTGGAAATTCAAAACCTTAGTTGCTACTCCTCTTAGCCTTTGAAAATAAGAACTTAAGTATCTACACCCACGGCTCAAATTGGTTAATTATGGAGAGTAGTGAGGTGGGTCTAACATAGCAGAATTGCCGAGGGATAGCTCCTTTCGGACTTTTTATGGCTCAATAATGGTAAAGCCGTAGGCAAGTCTAAAAAGACCCCATTATTAAGAACAAAGCTCCCAAGGTGTGAACCATATCCCACATAGTGGGCTCAACAAAACCGATAATAGATCCCAATCCCACTTACCCTAATATAATTAGCAAAATCAACTATTAAAGGTTACTTAAGGACCTCTCTTCTTAAGCAAAAAAGGAGAAACCAAATGCTATGATACCAATGTAATGCAAATGGCCTATGAACTTTGAGAATAGCGGAAT
This sequence comes from Adiantum capillus-veneris, assembly GCF_014529385.1. Lineage (NCBI taxonomy): Eukaryota > Viridiplantae > Streptophyta > Polypodiopsida > Polypodiales > Pteridaceae > Adiantum > Adiantum capillus-veneris. The sequence continues at coordinate 134,298,019 of NC_140947.1, forward strand.
TAAGAGAATTGGAGTGAGCATTTTTGTGAAATTACTTTGAGAACATAGATGATGAACTTAATTGATGGTAGAAACATGAACATAGTACTTAATGAAATTGGCATAAACAATACTTTTGCAAGAGAGAGAGTATTAGAGAACATGACAATAGTTGAGGACCGGATTTACTTGGAGCCGGGGTCCCCCCTCCAAAAGGCGTTTGTATTATAGATTCTCCCATCAAGAGAGACTTGTTACACAATACAATCTTTGTGTTCCTTGTGACCTTGCTGATGCTATGAATATGGAAAGCTTCATGCAACACGAGCTTAACATAAACTTGGCAAAAAGCATTAACTATTCCCAAGCCTCAGTACCAAGGCCTCAAACACCTTCGAAGGTGGAGAGAGCTAACAAGGAATGAGGGTAGGGAAGAGGAAGAAGAATCATCCATAGGAGAAAGAAATGGTTCCTCACTTATCATCACTCTTCTTGATTAGCATAGCATAATAGCATAGTAATGAAGATGAAGAAGATGTCAAGCTTAAGCATTGAATCATGGCTCTTGGTTGGATTTGCATTCCGTAGCCAAGAGTGTTGGTGTAGGCTCTCCACTTCCCAACAAGCTTGGAGAAGGAGATGGAGCTCTTGCACTTTGCACTCCGCACAATGAGAGAATGTGTGTGTGTGTGTGGGAGAGTATACCCCCCTCTCATGCTTGGTCCACCTCTCTCTCTCTCTCTCTCTCTCTCTCTCTCTCTCGTATTATTTAATTATTTCATTTGGACATGTGTTCTCTTTTTCCTCTTTAAAAGAAAGAACTTAATTGTTTATTTTTATGTATCTTAATGCTCATTGGACCCTTTTAAAACCTATCCAATAGCATTCAAGCACATCATGAGGGCCACCTGTGGAGGATCATTTGAACATGTGCCTTTCATGCTTATTAAGTCATTTGGTTTGAATTGAATACTTCAAGCACTTAGTCAATCAAGAATGAAAATGTTGATGCCTCTTGAGAGTTTATCTTTGAATTGAACACTTCAAGAACCTTAGTTATTTAAACATGTGAAAAACACCTCAAGCTTTTGGGCAAGGTTCCCACAAACACTTAGCAAGCCGACGAGCACCTCATGCTTGGGTAGGATTCCCACCTCAAGGTTATCCCTAGCTTGCCTAATGTCAAGGGACTTTTAACACTGACTTTTGGCGGTCTTTAATGAAGCTAACCCTAAGGTATTTAAGCTCCATTACGTAGCATTTCTCTTTAACATACTATCTCTCATTTGGACCTCTTTAACCTTGGACCCATGTTGAGATAGATCCATAAGCACATGTCTATATTCTAACCCTTGTTCCCGTTTATTTTCCCACATTAAATGATCAAATTTAATATGAGAAAATCACTTGGGTTGTTAGATATTAGATTTTATGACATCGTGAGTGGTTTAGCACTTTTTCTAGTGGGAGACTTGGTTGTGAATAACTTGTTGATGGTTCACATGTGACATAGAGGGTGCAGGATACATTTGTTTGTCTTTGCACAATGGTGCATCTTACATGCTACGGCCGGTGGTCGGAAGTCAGTGGCCGCACTTGTCTTCTCAAGGGCGGCCACACATGGGCGGATTGGAGGGTCCGATTTGGACTTATCTACACAAGGGCGGCTACACATGGCTACCGTCTCTCATTATCTACACAAGGGCGGCTACACATGGCTGCCTCTCATGAGAGACGAAAGCCCTTTTGGCCTATAAAAGGAGGCCATTCCTACACACATTTCATAGTGTAAAGTTGATGCAACAAGGTGGGTGTGAGGTGGTGAGAGTGAAGCAAGGTGGGAGCTCCAAAAGGGTATAATCCCTTTGTAACCTACTTCTTATTTTGAAGTACTAAAGCCATTGAGTGGCTGCTTTCCCGTGGACGTAGCCCACATTGGGTGAACCATGTATATCATGTGTACTCTCTCTCTCTCTCTCTCTCTCTCTCTCTCTCTCTCTCTCTCTCTCTCTCTACTGTATAATCTCTTGTGTGTCTAAATTATCTCTCCATTAAGTAATCTACTCAATTATCTACTTAGCTATGTCATATTTCCTAGCAACTGGTATCAAAGCAAAGCTTGCTCGTAGCTAAAGGATTCCTTGAATTGAGTGGGAGTTATGGCGGAGAAAGGGAAGCTCAAGATTGATAAGTTCAACCGAAAAAACTACCAACATTGGAAGATGCAAATTGAAGACTATCTCTACCAGAAGGACCTCTATTTTCCACTAGGCAGTCTTGCGAAGAAGCCCGCAATAATGGCAGATGAAGCATGGATCGTCCTTGATTGAAAGGCACTGGAAACAATCCGGTTAAGCTTGGTGTCAATAATGGTGGCCTTCAATGCTTCAGAGATGAAGACCACGGAGGACTTGATGAAGTCACTTGACAACTTCTATAAGAAACCATCAGCATCCAATAAGGTATTTCTTATGAAGTGTTTGTTCAATCTAAAGATGGCAGAGAATGGTTCAGTTGCAGAATACCTAAATGACTTTAACATAAGTCAACTTCGATCAGTGAAAATCAATTTGGATGACGAAGTGCAAGCTCTCCTTATGCTATCATCTCTATTGGATAGTTGGGACAGCCTTGTGATGGCTGTAAATAATTCTATTTCTTGCACACATACTCTTAAGTTTGATGATGGTGTGGGTGTTCTCCTAAGCGAGGAAATACGAAGGAGAAGCACAGGAGAATCATCAAGTGCTGCACTGTCAGTGGAAACAAGAGAAAGGCCTAAGGAGAGGTTCAAAAACCAAAAGGGTCGTGATCGCTCAAGACGGAGCAAGTCACGCACAAAGACAGTTCTTGAATGTTGGAACTACTGCAAGAAGGGCCATGTCAAGAAGGATTGCTAGTCTAAGAAGAAGAAGGAGACTGATTCTCAAGACAACAAGCCAACATCAGAGCCCAATGTGGCAGGTAAAGTAGAGCAAGATTCTCTAATTCTCTCATTAGACAATGTGTCTAATTCCTCGATAGTAGATTCCGAGGTTTCATTCCATGCAACACCACACAAGCAACATTTCCAAGATTACACCAAAGGTAATTTTGGTATGTATACTTGGGAGACGATGAAGCTTGTGAAATTATCGGCAAAGGTACAGTTTGTGTCAAAACTGTTAATAGAAATGAATGGAAGCTTAAAGATGATAGGCATGTTTCTTCTCTTCGCAAAAATTTGATCTGTACAGGACAATTGCACAATGAAGGTCACAGCATTGCATTCGGAAGCAAACAGTGGAAGATCTCAAAGGGATCTTTGGTGGTTGCCAAGGGAGAAAAGGTCGGTACACTTCGCTTATGTACTATTATCACACAATCTTCAACTTGTGCAATAGCTACGGAAGTCAACAGTGTGGTGTGGCACTATCGGCTTGGGCATATGAGTGCCAAAGGAATGCAAATCCTTCAAATAAAGAAGCTTCTACCAGGTTTGAAAGAAGTGGACTTAGAGTTCTGTGAAGATTGTGTTTATGGTAAACAAAAGAGGGTAAAATTTCAAAAATCAAAAAATGAAAGAAAAAAATGAAAAATTTGAGTTGGTTCATTCTGATGTTTGGAGTCCTACAAGGACACCATCACTTGGTGGCTCATTGTACTATGTAACATTCATAGACGATGCGACTAGAAAAACATGGGTTTATGTCATGAAGAATAAGTCCAATGTATTTTCGATATTTCAAAGGTGGAAAGCCTTTGGTGGAGAATGAAATAGCTACCAAGGTTAAATGCCTCAAATCCGACAATGGAGGTGAATATTACAGCCAAGCTTTTGTGCTAGCAATGGCATTTGGAGGCAAAGGACAACCCCAAGGACACCTCAACAAAATGGGATTTTGGAAAGGATTAACAGGACAATCATGGAGCGAGCACGAAGCATGCGGCTACATGCAGGCCTACTGCTTGAGTTTTGGGCAGAAGCTGTAAGTACGTCTGTGTACTCAATCAACCGGTCACCCTCAATGGCATTGGATGGGGGAGTTCCAGAAGAGGCATGGATAGGTAAACCAGTGAATTATGCATTTCTCAAAGTGTTTGGGTGTGAGGCTTTCATGCACATAGATAGAAGCCTAAGATCAATGCTAGATGCAAAGTCCAAAAAGTGTTTCTACATTGGCTATGGAGAAGGTGACTTTGGGCATCGCCTATGGAATCCTGAAGATGGTAAAATCTTAAGAAGTAGGGATGTAATTTTTAACGAACAAAATATGTACAAAGATTACTTGGAAAGAAAACAAACAAAAGAAACAGGTGATGAGTATATGGAACTTGAGGATGGTGAAGACTAGAGGACTACAAACGGTGATAATGTGCAACAACGTCAACCAAATGAGGAGCCTCAACCTATCCCCTGAAGATCTACAAGAGCAATTAAACCTCTAGAAAGGTTTGTTCCTTCCTTCAACCATCTCTTGATCTCAGATTTTGGAGAGTCGGAATCATACAAAGAAGCTATGCAACACAAATCCAAAGAAGATGGACGAAGAGCATGCAAGTGGAGATGGATTCACTACATCGCAACCAAACATGGGAGTTGGTGTTACCATATACATGTGGTAGTGATGTGTGTGAACACATTAGGACCGCCGGGGCATTTTTTCCCTCTTTAGGAGGTTTTTTCCCCCATGCATTATATATATGCCCATCACTCTAGGGCTATCTATCTTTCCATTGCACACTAAGTAACACACTCTCTATTGTGTGCCTTGAGCTTCCTTCATCTTCTCCAAGCTGTGTGTGTTTCTTTGCAACCCTAATTCCAACAATTGGTATCAGAGCAGGTCACGTCCTCCCGGGCTTAGTCGCCAGCTTCTCCAACACATGCCTGCTCACTTTCTCCGATTTCAGTGATCTTTGGCAAGCGTTCGCAGGTCAACAAATATTTTGGGAGAAACTCATAGAGATCGGTCTGCTCAGAATTTTGATTTGGGCTCATTTCGGCCTCCGTTTCCACAACAGGCAGTACTGCACAAGCTATTTCGTCATTTTGTGCAAAATTTTTGTCAGTGTTGTTTTCTGCATAACAGGTGCCTTATAGTCTTTTACGGCTTGTGCTATATAGCATAGGTTGTTCCTGCTCCATTTCTCCTATTTTCGAGCAGTTTTCACATCAAGTGCAGCATTTACCATGGCTGACAACAACAACACAAATGTGTTCAAGATGTTCTCTGTTGAGGACAGGTTGGATGGGGACAACTACCCTATGTGGACTTATATGATGCAACATGTTCTTGTGTCAAAGGGTGTCTGGAACATTGTGCAGGGCATTGATGTGCATCCTGGTTTTGAGGATGTACGCGATGTTGAGGATGTTGCAGGTCTTGCTGCAAGGATTGCAGCTGTTAGAGTTGTTTTGCCTACATCAGAACAAGCTCGTTGGGATGTTAAGGATGCGCAGGCTCATGCATTAATTGCGTTGTCTATGAAGCGCACCATTGTTCCTCACATCCGTTCAGTAAAATCTGCAAAACAGGCTTGGGATATTCTAGCAGGTCTTTATGCAAGCCGCAATGAGGCTAAAATTGCTTTGCTGCGTAAAGAGCTGGAGTCGAAGATTATGCATGAGGAAGATGATATGGACAGTTTTCTTGCTAGTGTCAAGGATATCAATGAGAAACTTATTTCTGCAGGTGAAGTTATTTCAGACAGTTCCCTTGTGCAGACTGTTCTTGATGCCTTACCAGATTCTTAACAAACTTTTGCTAGTACTTGGAGACTTATGACCCAAGGAAATCTAGAAGTTGTCAAGTTTGATGCATTATGCACATTGCTGTTGCAAGAGTCACTTTCCAGAAAAAAATAGGACTAGACAGCGTGCAGTTGAATAGGCTTTTATTGCTTCTCAAAGAAAGGGTGGTAACAGCAATGCAGCCACTTCTTATGGTTCTGCTGCGAGTGGCAAAAATTATGTTCCTAATGCTTTTGCTGGCAGCAATTCGTTTGGAAATTCTGGTGATAAGGGCAAAAAGAAGATGTGTTGCCATTATTGTAAAGCCAATGATCACTTGATCAAGTCGTGTCCTAAGTTGAAGGCCAAAGAGGCTAAGAAGAAAGAGGGTGGTTTCACTGCAAATGCTAGTTCCACTACAAATGCAGCCATTGTTGATTCTTCTGTAAAAGGAGACTGTGTTGCTGATGTTGATGCAGAATGGGCTTTTAGCGCAGAGTGCACTTACAATCCTGCTGTCCATGATGCATGCTTGTCAGTTGCTGCAGATTCACATGTGTGGTATTTCGACAGTGGTGCTACAAAGCACATTACCTCACATCGTGAATTGTTTACCTCTCTCGAGTCTGTCCCTCATGGGAATTCAGTCACTTGTGCCAACAACGCTTCTTGTCTAGTTCAGGGAGTTGAAAAGATTGTGCTCACTGCTGCTAATGGCAGTTCCTTCACACTTGTTGATGCACTTTGTGTACCTGGGATCAAGAAGAATCTCTTGTCTGTATCCGCACTTGCTAGACTTGGACTTGTAGTACAATTTGTGGATGACAGATGTACAGTTCATGTTGAGGAGCCTCTGTCTTTTGATGAAGCACAGAATTCAGAAAATTGGATGGCTGCCATGCAATCAGAATATGATGCACTTATAGAAAATGACACATGAACTTTATGTGATTTGCCTCCTGGCAAAAAGGCCATTGGTACGAAGTGGGTTTACAAGTTGAAACGCAAGCCGGATGGTGAGATCAATGGCCATAAGGCTCGACTTGTTGCAAAAGGTTATGCACAGCAAAAAGGCATAGACTATGAAGAGACTTTTGCTCCCACTTGTCGTATGACTATTGTACATTTTCTATGTGCATTGGTAGCTCATTTTGGTTGGGATGTACATCAATTAGACATTGTTACTGGTTTCTTGAATGGTGACATATTTGAGGAAGTTTATGTAACGCAACCTCGCGGTTTTGTCATAAAAGTACAAGAGGCAAAAGTGTGCAGATGTAAGAAGGCTTTGTATGGGTTGAAGCAATCTCCTCGTGCTTGGTATGAGAAATCTGACACTCACCTGGTTAAACGAGGCTTTCGTAACAGTCCAACAAAAAGCACATTGTATATAAAGCGAGAGGATGATGTACTTCTCATTGTGGTTCTTTATGTTGATGATTTGCTGATCACTGGACCAAATGAGAGACATATTGCTGAATTTAAGGCTGATTTGAATGCTACTTTCAAGATGAAAGATTTGGGGTTGTTGCATCATTACTTGGGTATACAATTTTAGCAGTGTGATGGTGGTATTGCCTTGTGTCAGAAAAGTTACATAGAGACATTACTCTGTAAGTTTGGACTTGAGGATTGCAAACCTATTTCCACTCCCATGGAAACAGGTTTGAAGTTGAGTCTACATGATGCTAGCGATCCTGCTGATGTCACTCTTTACCAAATTGTTGTTGGCTGCCTCATTTATGTATGCAACACGAGGCCGGATATTCAGTTTGCAGTCTCACAGGTCAGCAGATTTATGCATAGCCCAGGGTCTAAGCATTGGCAGGCTGTCAAGAGGATTTTCCGCTACCTTAGTGGATCTTTACATCTTGGCTTGTTTTAAGCCAAGGGGGATCATTGCTGTCAGACTTACATGCTTTTTTGGACTCAGATTGGGCTGGTTGTTTTGACACGCGAGTGTCCACAAGTGGTTTTTGTTTCATGCTTGGCAGTTCATGTATATCATGGTTGAGCAAGAAGCAACCTACTGTGGCCACTTCGAGTTGTGAGGCTAAGTACAGGGAAGTCTTCACAGCTACGATTGAGTGTGTATGGCTCAGACGCCTTATGGCTGATTTGGGTGTTGGACAAGACACTGCCAACACTATCTACACTGACAGTCAGAGCGCATTGGCAGTTGCGAGGAACCCAGTTTTTCATGCTCGCACAAAGCACATTGAGGTGCATTACCACTATGTCAGGGAGAGGCTCTCAGCAGGAGAGATCAGCTTACTCCCCTTTGTGGACTGATCCTGTCCTCACGGCATGGCACTTATCTTTACTCATGTGCCAGCTCTCGTTCACCGCATCAGTCTAGGGGGGATTTGTTACCATATACATGTGGTAGTGATGTGTGTGAACACACTAGGACCGCCGGGGCATTTTTTCCATCTTTAGGAGGTTTTTTCCCCCGTGCATTGTATATACGCCCATCACTCTAGGGCTATCTATCTTTCCATTGCACACTAAGTAACACACTCTCTATTGTGTGCCTTGAACTTCCTTCGTCTTCTCCAAGCTGTGTGTGTTTCTCTACAACCCTAATTCCAACAGTTGGTTGAGTTATCTAAAGGTAAGTGGGCACTTCAAAACAAATGGGTGTACAAGCTAAAGGAAGAAGAAGGGGGAAGAAAAGGTACAAGTCTAGGCTTGTGGTAAAAGGGTTTTCTCAAAAGAAAGGTATTGACTTCAATGAAATATTCTCTCCTGTTGTAAAAATGAACTCAGTTAGGCTTGCCTTAAGCCTTCTGGCTGCTCATGATCTAAATCTTGAGCAAATGGATGTAAATACGGCATTCACTCACGGTGACTTAGAGAAGGAAATCTACATGCTTCAACCAAAGGGTATGAAGTAAAAGGTAAGGAGAAAATGGTTTCCAGATTAAAGAAAAGCTTGTATGATTTAAAGAAAGCATCAAGACAATGGTACTTGAAGTTTGATCGATGGATGTTAGATCATGGATTCAGAAGATGCAACTCAGATCATTGCGTCTACATGAAGAATTTGGAAGCTGGGAAGTTCATCATCCTAATGTTGTATGTTGATGACATGCTGATTGCAAGTGCTAACATGCAGGAAATCAAAGACCTAAAAGAGGAGCTGTCTAAGTCTTTTTCAATGAAAGATTTAGGTGCTGCAAAGAGGACACTTGGTATGAAGATATCAAGGGAAAGGACGAAGAAGACAATAAAGCTATCTCAAGAGGATTACATCAAGACGGTACTAGAAAGGTATGCAGTGCAAAATGCAAAAACGGTTTCTACACTTTTGGCTGGTCACTTTAAGCTAACCAAGGATATGTGTCCAAAGACACAAGAGGAGATAGCCTATATGTCTAAAGTTCCATATGTTGCAGTGGTAGGTTCTCTTATGTATGCTATTGTCTAGACAAGATCAGACATTGCACATGCAGTGGGAGTTGTAAGTAGGTTCATGGACAACCCAGGTAAAGAGCACTCGCAAGCTGTGAAGTAGATACTTAGGTATCTAAATTGGACAACAACAAATGCTTTGTATTTTGGAGGAACTGATATTTTTCTAGAAGGGTATGCTGATGCAGATATGGCAGGTGTCAAAGATACTCGAAGGAGCACTACTGGCTGTGTCTTCACTGTTGGAGGCACAACAGTAAGCTGGGCTTCAAAGCTGCAGAAAGTGGTCTCACTTTTTACCACGGAAGTAGAGTATGTAGCAATGACGAAGGCAAGCAAAGAAATTTTGTGGCTTCATAGATTCTTAGAAGAGCTTGGATTCAAACAAGACAATTGTGTCTTGTACAATGATAGCCAAAGTGCTATCCATCTTGCAAATAACTCAGCCTTTCATTCAAGGAAAAAGCACATTGAGGTGAGATATCACTTCATACACACTCTTTTGGAAGAGGGACATCTAAAGCTAAGCAAGGTGCATACAAGTGAAAATCCTGCAGACATGTTTACAAATGTGGTCAACAAGGAGAAGTTGTGCTTTTGCTCATCTTCAATCGGCATTCAAGGATAAGAAGCCAGCATGGAAATCAATCACAGGTTTGGTTTGGAGATCAATCTCTAAGTGGGAGATTGTTAAGTATGGAGCGTAATTTATCCCTTGTAATTTTCTGTGTTAAAAATGCACATTTGTAAGACCCCCATTATGAGGAGAAGCCATTGTGCGTGAAGAAAAATAACTCGCCAGAAAATAAAATCACTCGCCGGAAACCAAAATTTTTACGCCCAAATATCGAGCCTAAGCTGGAATATTATGGCCGGCCGGCGGCCGGAAAATGGTCGGAAAACGATCGGTCGGTTGGCCGTTTGGGTAGTCAATGGTTGGTGACTGGTGGCCGGTGGCCGAATTCAAAAGCGGACTTGTCTTCTCAAGGGCAGCCACACATGGGCAGATTGGAGGGTCCGATTTGGACTTATCTACACAAGGGTGGCTACACATGGCTGCCTCTCATGAGAGAGGGTAGACCTTTTGGCCTATAAAAGGAGGCCATTTCTACACAGATTTCATAGTGTGAATTTGATGAAACAAGGTGGGTGTGAGGTGGTGAGAGTGAAGCAAGGTAGGATCTCCAAAAGGGTATAGTCCCTTTGTAACCTACTTCTTATTTTGAAGTACTAAAGACATTGAGTGGCTGCTTTCTCGTGGACGTAGCCCACATTGGGTGAACCATGTAAATCATGTGTACTCTCTCTCTCTCTCTCTCTCTCTCTCTCTCTCTCTACTCTATAATCTATTGTGTGTGTAAATTATCTCTCTCATTCAGTAATCTACTCAATTATCTACTTAGCTACGTCATATTTCCTAACATTATGTTCCTCAGTTGAGACACAGTTTGATCTCAGTGAGACATTAGCAGCGTTTGGCTGTCAAATACTACTTAGAGAGCAATCTTTCTAGATGCATTGTGGATCACTAGTGATTGCCAAAGGAGCTCGCAACGGCCTGATATATCTTATGTATGTGTCTGAGGTTCGAGACGGTGTAGTGTCAGTTTTGTTGCTAGCATGCAAGCGTTCATCGAGAGATGAGATGTGCCTCTTTTGCCAATGATCTCCATAATGCTCAGGAGATAGAGCATATAGATGTGCAAGACGTGCAGGTAGACTCTATATAGATAGAGGTAGAGCGTAAATGCTCTAGCACAACACAACAGGTGTTGTCATCGTTTGTGCAGTCAGAGGTAGAGCAGGTTTTCTCCCTAGAGACACAAACACAGATGACAAATATGGAGTTTTTTGACATGCTCATGTCAGAGGCTGATGAGTTGGTGCCAGGACGCATAGTTTTGCCTATGGTGAGAGGGATGTAGCATTCTCAGGGTTGGAGTTGACACATCCATACATGATGGGTAGTCTGATGATGCAGTGATTGCAGATAGCATAGGGGAGGCGAGTACAGCCAAGTTTGCAGAGATTTTGTCAGTGTTTGGGCATCTCAAGTTTGACTTGTTAGTGTCGAGGCCCGATCTAGCAGCTGCAATGGGAGTATTTGCAGTAGGATAGTCATTGGTACGGTGACTGGCACTAGCATGATGCTTTGTGGAGCTTTGGAGACCATATAGAGCTGTCTACAAGATTTACATGCAGGCTCTAGCATGGGTACGCACACTAGCCTACCACCAAAGCAAATACGACTGCGTGTAGATTGATAGAGTGAGCCAGTGGGCATAGGTTGAGAGAGTCTCTCACCTAGTTTCTTGTACATACTAGTAGTTTAGCTAGTAGGTCTCACTTATTGGCGCATCACCTTTAAGTGGGAGATTGTTCGATTAAAGGTGCTACGCCTTTGCTCGGGGCCAGACGTTCGGTGTCCGGCCGCCGCCCACTTCGTATACACACTTCCTTATTTTTTCTATACATAAAAATAAGAAGCACCTCACTCACTACTTCTTGAGGTTGCTCCACCCACATCCTGTGTTCTCTCTCTCTCTCTCTCTCTCTCTCTCTCTCTCTCTCTCTCTCTCTCTCCGCACACACACGCATCCCGCGCACTCACACTCACTACCTTCCCCCCTGCATATTGAAACACTGCAAGACTTTGTGGATATAGGATTCCTGAGATAATTCAAGAATGCCTCTTTTCTGGTCTCTCTTAATAAACATACTAAGAAAATGATTTTCTTCACCCAAATTTTTCAAAGGAAAGTTTTTGCTCAACATTTGCTTCAATTTGGCAATCTCTTCAGTGGACTTTCCTGCAATAAGCATGTTATCTACATATAAAATGAGAATGACCAAAGAACCATCACTGAGTTTCTTTGTATACAAGTAGTGATCCTCTTGACTCCTTCTGAAACCTTGGGACCGCATAAATACGTCAAATTTTTACTACTGCTGCCTAGAACCCTACTTTAAACCATAAAGTTCTTTCTTGACTTTGCATACAAGATCCTCCATGCTAGTGCTCAAAACCTTCAAGTTGCTTCATGTAAACATCCTCTTCTAGATCCTCATGATATGTCTTCACAACCATTTGGACAAGCTCCATGTATTCTATGTCTACTAGACCAAGCACTCTATGCAATGTAGTCATCTTGACCATTGGTGAGAAGACCTCGTCAAAATCAACTCCCTTTTGTTGCTTGAATTCCTTAGAAACCAATCTGTCCTTGTACTTAGTAATATCAAATGTAAACTTCTTCTTGTAAACCCATTTGCAAGGTAAGACGTGCTTGCCTTCTAGAAATTCAACCAGCACCCTTTTCTCATTATTCACAGTTGAGTTCTATTCACATTGCATTGCCTACTTTCACTTAACCTTGTGATCCATTTGCATGCCTTCTTTGTAACAAGATGGCTCATAGTAGTCGGTCAACATGACATAGTCCAATCGTGGCTGAAACCGCTCAGGAGAATGTGAGGATATAGTAGATCATCTCAAAGCCTAATTACTGCTCTGTGGCTTGTCAATCGGAGTACTGCTAGTGGAAGGTACATCACTAGGCTTTTGAGTTTTCATAGATTTTGTGGGAATGTCTCCAAATGTGACTTTCCTATACTCAACCTCTTTGATAGGTTTCTTGTGCATCTTTGACTCATTGAAGATCACATGAACTACGTATTACTTTGTGTGATTTTGTGTGCCAAGGATGATAGCCCATCTCTCCATCTACACCATAACCAAGGAAAATGCACTTATGTGACTTTGGCTATATCTTTTCTCGAAGCTCTTTGGGAACAAGTGCATATGCCTTGCATCCAAAGACAGGTAAGTGATCATAACGTGGCTTCTTGCCTGACCACAACTCCTCTAGAATCTTATCATCCAATGGTATGCTAGGCGACCTGTTGATAATGGGTACCACTGTGAGTACTATTTCTGTCCAAAAACCTTGAGTCAGATTCACCATTGAAAGCATGGCTTTGACTTGCTCCTAAATTTTTTGATTCATCCTTTCTACAGTTCCATTTTGATTAGGTGTGTAAAGTTTACTAAGATGCCTCTTAATACCTCTCTTATTGAAAAAATTAATCTAAGATGCCTCTTAATACCTCTCTTATCAAGCATTTAATCTTTTTGCCATACTGATTTTTTACCAATGCTAAGAATTTTTGGAAAGTAGAGAAGACCCAATCCTTATGTCTTAAAGGATAAACCCAAACCTTCCTCGTGGAATTGTCAATGAAAGTCACAAAGTAGCTAGCTCCCCCTAGAGACTTGGTCAGCGTGGAACCGCAAACATCACTATGGACAAGCTCTAATGACTGCAAATGTTTTCTATTTAGTGGCAATGGGGTCGTCTTAATTTTCTTACTATAGATGCAATGTTCACACATAGAAAGATTGGAATAACTTAACACATGCTAGTGTTTTCATTCCCTTCTATGCCACAACTCAAGTAGACGGCAGCTCGACTATGGAGATACAATCTTCTTTTACACACAAAACAAACATAGAGTAAAGTGTGCCATGTTTTTGACCCCTGAGAATCAGAAGATTATTTTGCAAATTGACCATGAACCATTCCCAAAGGTTGTCATGTAACCCAAATCGTAAAGCTGACCAACAGATATCAAAGTTTTTGCTAATTTGGGAACATGTATGACATTTTTTATTACAATTTTTGTGCCATTTTGCATGAATATCTTGATGTCTCTAGTACCATGTATCTCAAGCTCATAGGCATCACTGAGCTTGACTCAGTTCAACTAGTATATGCATACGTAGAGAACCATTCTCTATGAGGTGTTACATGGAAACTGGCTTCGGAATCTATGATCCAGCTCTCATCAAAGCTAGCATCTCGTGCAAGAAGAGCATCTAGACTAAGATCTGATGTAAAAATAAGAGCAGCTTAGGAATTATGGACTATTGCGGAGAGTATCACACCACCCATAAAGTGCATGCAACACAACCTAGATCAACATAATGTCAATCAAGGACATAGATGACACAATAGGAACACATAGGAAATCTCTTTAGCTTGTTAGGTTGAGACCATCCTACACATACAACACTCAAGAAGGCCAACTAAACCACAAGATAGAATCTCAATACTCTTAACTACACCACCTAAGCCACATACACACAAACAGAAGGAAACTCACTAAATCATACTAGAATCACACAAAACTTTTGAAACACCATCCCCTCACTAGGATATACCTGTCCCTAAGCCTCTACACTAAAAATCCTAGCTCTAGACCTATCTGCGAAAAATGCATATTAAAACAGAGCCAAAATTTTGAAAGTGCCCAAAACTGAAGTCGATCAGTACCTATGCGTAGCTTATGTCAGCACAATTCTAATGACTACTTGCACGTAGAAAACAAATTTTTTTTGCTATACTTACAACCACAAATAGCTCATAGATGCGTGAGCACGTTTTCTCTGTTCTGCAAGGAATGCTTGGCGTTGTCGCGTAGTTCTTACCTAGGCTACAACAATGGTGCAGTCGGATCTACAATGTGATGAATGAGCAGGGAGTAGTGGCAAGATGAAGCTCATGCTCTCTCTCTCGCTCTCTCACAGATAGTAGACGGTAGCGCTAAATCTTTGATTATGGTTAGGTTTTTTTACAAAATGACCTAGGTACGTTATATACTAAGGCTACCTTAGCTTATCCAAAAATAGAGTTCAAGAGGTCAAATGGCTTTGTATGTACAATCTAGAAGTGACATTGCACCTCGACTTCTACAACTAGACTAGCTACTTATTAAAAATGATGTTAACCATAATCTGCAACATTTCATAACTCTCAAGAAATAAGAATTTGGTACGGAAATTGAGTTATGTCATGCTGTTGACCTAGCTGTCAACATGGACCTCAAGCACATCTGCAATTTTGGGAGACTCTACCACATTGAGCTCCTCAATCTTAGCTTTTCCCTTGTTATCACTATCAGACTTCTTGTTTTCTTGAAAATTTTCTTTTCTTTCTACCATATGCGGCAATCATTCTTTATATGTCCCTCTTTATGGAAATGGTAGCACTCCACATTGCACAAAGACCCTCTTGATTTGCTGCAAGAATTTTTGCGATCTTTACTTTTGACACGATTGTGAGTGCGACCTCACTGGCCTTTGCTACTAGCAACATATGCATCACCTTGCTTTGAGGGCTCCATTGACATCCTGCATATCTCCTCACTGAGTAAACTAGAAACTACCACATTGTAGGCTAACTTGACCTCAGGTGAACAGTTGCTAGATGGTGTGCAAAATATGTTAGGAAATATGACATAGCTAAGTAGATGAATGAGTAGTTTACTTAATGGAGAGAGACAAATGATCACACAAGTGATTATAGAGAGAGAGAGAGAGAGAGAGAGAGAGAGAGAGAGAGAGAGAGAGAGAGAGCACATGATACACGTGGTTCACCCAATGTGGGCTACATCCATGGGAAAGCAGCCACTGAATGGCTTTAGTACTTCAAACAAGAAGTAGGTTACAAAGGGATTATACCCTTAATAAAGCTCCCACCTTGCTTCATTCTCACCACCTCACACCCGCCTTGTTGTATCAACTTCACACTCCAAAATGCGTGTAGAAATGGCCTCTTTTTATAGGCCAAAAGAGCGGCCCTCTCTAATGAGAGGTAGTCGTGTGTACCCGCCCTTGTGTAGACAAGTCCAAATGAACCCTTCAATCCGCCCATGTGTGGCCACCCTTGAGAAGAAAAGTTCGCCTTTGAAATCTGCCACCGACCATTGACTTATGACCACCGGACCACCAGCCACCGGCCATTGACAACCAGCGGCCAACATGCTAAACGATCGGCAGCTTTTCGGCCACTTTTCGGCCGCCGTCTGGCCATAATATTTTGACAAAAAGGAATATTCCAAGACTGGCTGTGAAAAGTTTGGTTTTTGGTGAGTGATTTTTCTTCACGCACGATGGATTCTCCTCATAATGGGGGCCTCACAAATGTGCGTTTTTAATACAAAAATTTACAAGGGGTAAATCAGGCTCCATACTTAACAATCTCCCACTTGGAGACTGATCTCTAGACCAAACTTGTGGCTGATTTCCATCCTGGCTTCTTATCCTTGAATGTCGCTTGAAGATGAGCAAAAGCTCAACTTCTCCTTGTTGACCACCTTTGTAAACATGTCTGCAAGACTTTCACTTGTATGAACCTTTCCTAGCTTTAGTTGTCCCTCTTCCAAAAGAGTGTGTATGAAGTGATTCTCACCTCAATGTGCTTTGTCCTTGAATGAAAGTCTAAGTTCATTGTAAGATGGATAGGGCTTGGCTATCACTGTACAAGACACAATTGTCTTGTTTGAATCCAAGCTCTTCTAAGAATCTATGAAGCCACATAATTTCTTTGCTTTCCTCTGTCATTGCTACATACGCTGCTTCCGTGGTAGAAAGTGAGACCACTTTTTGCAGCTTTGAAGCCCAGTTTACTGATGTGCCTCCAACCGTGAAGACATAGCCAGTAGTTCTCCTTTGAGTATCTTTGTCACCTGCCATATCTGTAGCAGCATACCCTTGAAGAAAAACATCAGCTCCTCCAAAATACAAAGCATTTGTTGTTGTTAATTTCACATACCTAAGTAATTGCTTTACAACTTGCCAATGCTCTTTACCTGGGTTATCCATGAACCTACTTAAAAATCCCATTGCATGTGCAATGTTTGGCCTTGTCCACACCATAGCATACATAAGAGAACCTACCACTGCAGCATATGAAACTTTAGACATATAGGCTATCTCCTCTTGTGTCTTTGGACACATATCCTTGGTTAGTTTAAAGTTACCAGCCAAAGGTTTAGAAATTGTTTTTGCATTTTTCATTGAAAACCTTCATAGTACCTTCTTGATGTAATCCTCTTGAGATAGCTTTATTGTCTTCTTCGTCCTGTCCCTTGATATCTTCATACCAAGTATCCTCTTTGCAGCACCTAAATCTTTCATTGAAAAAGATTTAGATAACTCCTCTTTTAGTTCTTTGATGTCCTGCATGTTAGCACTTGCAATCAACATGTCATCAACGTACAACATTAGGATGATGAACTTCCCATCTCCCAATTTTTTTTTGTAGACGTAGTGATCTGAGTTGCATCTTGTGAATCCATGATCCAACATCCATCCATCGAACTTCAAGTACCATTTTCTTGATGCTTGCTTTAAACTATACAAGTTTTCCTTTAATCTGCAAACCATTTTCTCCTTACACTTTACTTCATACCCCTTTGGTTGAAGCATGTAAAATTCCTCCTCTAAGTCACCGTGAGGATATGCCGTATTTATATCCATTTGCTCAAGATTTAAATCATGAGTAGCCACAAGGCTTAAGACAAGCCTAATTGAGTTCATTTTTAGAGCAGGAGAAAAAATTTCATTGAAGTCAATACCTTTTTTTTTAGAAAACCCTTTTACCACAAGCCTAGACTTGTACCTTTTCTTCCTACCTTCTTCTTCCTTTAGCTTATACACCCATTTGTTTTGAAGTGTCCACTTAGCTTTAGGAAAGTCAACCAACTCCCATGTTTGGTTGCAATGTAATGAGTCCATCTCCACTTGCATGTTTGGTTGTGATGTAATGAGTCCATCTCCACTTGCATGCTCTTTATCAATTCTTCTTTGGATTTGTGCTGCATAGCTTCCTAGTATGATTCCGGCTCTCCAAAATCTGAGATCAAGAGATGGTTGAAGGAAGGAATAAACCTTCTGGAGGTCTACTTGCTCTTGTAGATCTTTGGGGAATATGTTGAGGCTCCTCATTTGGTTGACGTTGCTGTATGTTGTCACCATTTGCACTCCTTGAGTCTTCACCGTCCTCAAGCTCCATGTCCTCATCACTTGTTTCTTTTGTTTTTTTTCTTTCCAAGTAATCTTTGTACATATTTTTTCCGTTAAAAATTACATCCCTACTCCTAAATATTTTACCATCTTCAGAATTCCATAGGCAATATCCAAATTCACCTTCTCCATAGCCAATGAAGAAACACTTTTTGGACTTTACATCTAGCTTTGACCTTACACTTCTATCTATGTGCATGAAAACCTCACACCCAAACACTTTGAGAAATGAACAGTTCCCCGTTTTACCTATCCACGCCTCCTTTGGAACTCCCTTATCCAATGCCGTTGAGGGTGACTGGTTGATTAAGTACACAAACGTACTTACTGCTTCCATCCAAAGCTCAAGCGGTAGGCCTGCATGTAGCCGCATGCTTTGTGCTCACTCCATAATTTTCATGTTCATCCTTTCCCAAATACAATTTTTTTGAGGTGTCCTTGGGGTTGTCTTTTGCCAACGAATGCCATATCTAGCAGAAAAGATTTCAAAAGCTTGGCTGCAATACTCACCTCCATTGTCGGATATGAGGCATTTAACCTTAGTACCTGTTTCATTATCCACAAAGGCTTTCCACCTTTGAAATATGAAAAACACATCGGGTTTATTCTTCAGTACATAAATCCATGTTTTCCTACTTGCATCATCTATGAATTTTACATAGTACAATGAGCCACCAAGTGATGGTGTACTTGCAGGACTCTAAACATCAAAATGAACCAACTCAAGTTTTTTATTTTTTCTTTCAATTCTTGAATTTTGAAATTTCACCCTCTTTTGTTTTCCATAAACACAATCTTCACAGAACTCTAAGTCCACTTCTTTTAAACCTTAGAAGCTTCTTTGTTTGAAGGATTTGCATTCCTTGGCACTCATATCCCCAAGCTGGTAGTGCCAGTTGACTTCTTAGTTGCTGCACAAGCTGAAGATTGTGAGCTGACAATACACAAGTAAAGTGTACCAACCTTTTCTCATTTGGTAACCACCAAAGGTCCCTTTGAGATCTTTCATCATTTGTTTTTGAATGCAATGTTGTGACCTTCATCGTCAAATTGTCCTTTGGAGATAAAATTCTTGCAAAGAGAAGGAACATGCGTAACATCTTTAAGCTTCCATTCATTTCTGTTAGCAGTTTTGACACAAATTGTACCTTTGTCGACAATTTCACAAGCTTCATCATCTCCCAAGTATACATACCCAAAATTACCTTTGGTGTAATCTTGGAAATGTTGCTTGTGTGGTGTCACGTGGAATGAAGCCCCAAAACATACTATCCAAGACTTAGACACATTGTCTAATGAGAAAATTAGAGCATCTTGGTCTAATTTACCTACCACATTGGCCTCCAATGTTGTCTTGTTGTCTTGAAACTCCAATTCCTTCTTCTTCTTGGACCAGCAATCCTTCTTGACATAGCCCTTCTTGCCACAATTCCAACATTCAAGAACTGACTTTGTGTGTGACTTGCTCAGCCTTGGGCGATCACGATCCTTTTGGTTTTTGAACCTCTCCTTAGGCCTTCCTCTTGTTTCCACTGATAGTGCAGCACTTGATGATTCCCCTGTGCTTCTCCTTCACATTTCCTCGCTTAGGAGAAAATCCACAACATCATCAAACTTAAGAGTACTTTTGCCAGAGATAGAATTACTTACATCCATCACAAGGCTGTCCCAACTATCTGGTAGAGAAGATAGTATAAGGAGAGCACGCACTTTGTCATCAAAATTTATATTCACCGATCTAAGTTGACTTATGTTGGTATTAAATTCATTTAGGTGTTCTGTAAATGAACCATTCTCTACCATCTTTAAAATGAACAAGCGCTTCATGAGAAATACCTTATTGGATGCAGATGGTTTCTCATAGACACAGTCAAGTGACTTTATCAAGTTCTCCGTGGTCTTCATCTCCAAAACATTGAAGGCCACCATTTATGCCAACCTTAACTGGATTGTTTCCAGTGCCCTTCAGCCAAGGACAGTCCATGCTTCATCTACCATCATTGTGGGATTCTTTGCAAGATCGCCTAGTGGCAAATAGAGGTCCTTCTGGTAGAGATAGTCTTTAATGTGCATCTTCCAATGTTGGTAGTTCTTGCCATTCAACTTCTTGATCTTGAACTTCCCTTCCTCCACCATTACTCCGACTCAATTCAAGGAATCCTTTACTTGAGATACTTTAGCTACGAGCAAACCTTGCTCTGATACCAGTTGTTAGGAAATATGACGTAGCTAAGTAGATGAATGAGTATTTTACTTAATGGAGAGAGACAAATTACCACACACAAGAGATTATAGAGTATAGAGAGAGAGAGAGAGCACACACGATATACGTGGTTCATCCAATGTGGGCTACATTCACGGGAAAGAAGCCACTCAATGGCTTTAGTACTTCAACCAAGAAGTAGGTTACAAAGGGATTATACCCTTAATAGAGCTCCCGCCTTGCGTCACTCTCACCACCTCACACCCACCTTGTTGTATCGACTTCACACTCCAAAATCTGTGTAGAAATAGCCTCCTTTTATAGGCCAAATGTAACATTTAATGGCCTAAAATCTTATGTGTAGCGGAAATTAGCATGAATATAGTGGGCATTTCATTAGAATAGATTCCTAATGAGAATTACAAGAGTGCTTGGGTGGAGAGAGCAACAAAAAGCATAACACCTAGTTAGATAGCATCGACAATACTTTCAAAAGAGAGAGCAATTAAGCTATTGACAACAGTTGAGGACCGGATTTGCATGGAGCCGGTCCCCCCTCCAAAAGGCTTTGTATTATGGTTTCTCCCATCAAGAGAGACATTGTACAATACGATTCTTTGTGTTCCTTCAAGACTAGCTAGTGCAATGAAGATGGAAGCTTCATACACCAAGCAAAACACTTAATCAAACACAACTTGAATTATCCCCGTTCTCAGACCCAAGAACTCACACACCTTCGAAGATGGTGAGAGCTAGCAGGGTATGAGAGTAGATTGAGAAGAAAAAGAAGTATCTTACGAGAAAGATGTACATCTCCTCACATAATCACTCATATTAGCATAGCTTAGCTTAGTAATTAGCTTGGTAGAGAAGAGGAGCATGCATTGAAGCTTGGCTCTTGGTTGGATTTGCATCCACATGCCAAGAGAGTGTTGATGTAGGCTTCTATCTCACAAGCTTGGAGTAGGTGATGAGCTCTCCATTAAAGCTTGGGAGGAGATAGAGTATTTTCCCTTCACACATGGTCAAGTGTGAGAGTCACTACAAGAGGTTATGTGTTCTTGTGACGCTCTTAGCGACGGAAATACACTGGGTTTTTATAACCCCCGGCGTCGCTAAAAGCGTCGCTACGAGAGCGTCGCTATAGGCGTCGCTATAGGTGTCGCTATAGACGTCGCTATATAGCGACGTCTATAGCGACGCCTATAGCGACGCCTATAGCGACGCTTATAGCGACGCTCTCACAGAAGAGTATAGCGACGCATATAGCGACGTTACAGAGCCATAAATAGCGACGCATATAGCGACGCCTGAGAGAATATTTTTTTGGTGGCAGGACATTGAATGCCTGCCACCCATCAACCATATTGTACTTGATTCACTTTTTAAAAAAAGTGCAAAGGTAAATAATAGACCCAAAATAGTCACCCACAAGACGCATTGTTTGCAAAATTGACAATTGTACACATCATAGACAAACTGAATTGATTGGCAAATGTAATAATGACAATTGTACAACATCATAGGCATAAAGAATTGATTGGCAAAAGGAATTGCGGTGACAAATGTAATAATATACATGGTTCAAAAAGACGTATAAAATCCGTCTCATGATACATAAGCTATGAGAAACCCTAAACTAATGCTATCTAGATACGGCTAAACTGACGTCGTCTAATCAGACGTCTCATCGCGTCCAAGCGGCGTATCTGTCGGATTCTGCAAAAAAAGACAATAAGACAGTTTTCAGTAAGTATAAACATATAACGACATTTATAAAACAATAGAAAAAATAAAAAAGAGTAAACCCTAATACTAACCATGCCGCTGCGAGAACTGAGAATGTCCATCAGGGCGTTTAAGCCCTTCCTGCCTGCGTACTCGCGCTCGTACGGTGTGGGATCACGTCCTGTCATCGACCACTGTCAAAACATACAAAGATTTCATTATGTTAGAACTAAAAAACTCATAAACCCTAAACTATCGAACATGCATAAAGAGCAATGTAAAAAGACTTACAAAATCGGCCTCAAATGATGCCCATCCACCGCTCCCCAAGTGGTGCGAGCTCCCTGCCTCTACTCGCGCTCTGGCTGCATCCTTTTGTTGCTTCCACTTGTCGGGATTCTCGCGCGTTGCTTTCTTCGCATTCTTCCAATCTTCTTTGGCCAGCCAATCTGGCCTATTCCACCCATTCTTGATTGCTTTTTGCACTTCGGAACGCTTGTGTTTGCAGTATTCGCGCATTCGAATCTTCATCAGGTCTTCATTGAAGCGCTGATCCCGTGTTGGAACGGGAAACTCATCATGAAGTATGCTGATGACTCTGTTTTTTAAATCACTTGGTACTTCACTCCATTTGTTTAGTATATAGTGCCTAAACAGCTGAGAGCAAAGACCACGCATGCGCGAGATCACCTTCTTGCCGTCATCATCCATGATGATGCCGCCGCTGATGTCGACGGAGTAAGGCAAGCCCTCTGGCCGGTGACGCGTGAACCTGGGTGTCCCGGCAGGGGTCTCTAGCGGCGTGTCGATGGGGGTACGGACGTCAGGTGTCTCCATCGGCGTCTGGGCCCCGAAGCGAGGAGTGTCGAGTGGGGTGGCTCCTGGCGGAGTAGGTAGAGGTGTGTAGCTTCTAGGAACAGTCAGCCGTGCAAAACCTGGCGTAGACGGCGATGCTGTGGCTGGTGTGGGGGCGGGCAAAGAAGGGGAGGGTAAAGAGCCTCGTCGAACACGAGGCGGTGTGGAGGCATCGGTGGCGGAATCCCCACAACAACCGCCACCGCCACCACTAGAGCGCCGGTGTCTAGAAGAGTGTGACGCTCGTCTCGTCGACGCCGAAGCTTCGGAGCGCGCCGAATGCTCCGAAAGAGAGGGAGATGCGGATGGTGTAGGAACGCGCGATGATGCGCCAGAGCGATGACGCTCCACGTACCACTGTCTCTGCTGCGGTGACAAAGAAGAAAGAAACTCCTCATCATCCATACCTGCATTAAACACACGAATATTTAAACTTAATATTGAATGAATAGAGTAGACAATGACGCAAAGACCATTAAATACAATGACGTAATGACGCATATAAATACAATGACGCAATGAATCGAGTGGTAGAAGAGGCAAGTCGAAAACTCAGAATTTTCAATCAAAAGATGTGAGCGCGAGTAGAAAAGAGCGTTACACACACCATGGAAGCTACTTAGAGAGCTAGAGCTTTTACAGCACGGAGCAAAATTGTTCAAATACAATATTTGTGGCTTTAAGAGATCTCTCTCTCATCCTCGCATAACTCAGCATAACTTCCTATATCTATATAGAGCTCTCCGTTTAAACACATATCCTCTGTTTCATTTTGTAGCTCCTCTGCATGCACCCCATATAGAGCAGTAGCATCTTGATGCTCGTCTGGCACCACCGCAGCGGCTTCTGATTGAGCATCTTCTCTGATCTCCTCCATTGATGTCGTTGTGATTGGCACATGGTAGCCTTCATACGTCCTTGCACTACGAGGGGCTAACTCTATGACGTACCACCAGTTTGATGTAGACTTTGTAGGATGAAATACTACCTGCCAAAGCCACATAACTTACATGAGAGCTTTCAAGCACATAACTTGTAAAAGGGGGATGTTAACTATTTATATATATACTTACTTGTTCACAATGCTCGGGTAGTACGAAAGTGTCTCTTAGGTCAGTCCATTTCTTAGTAGAATCCACCTCAAGAAAACCAGACTCTCCTCTACGCACAGTAGCGTTTCGACCCTCCATGATTATCTTGAACCATTGCACGTCGAACAAGTCGACAAAAAATCCTCTGTAATCGATCCTCAAAATCTCTTGCAGCGTGCCGAAGTAAGTGAGTTCCGCCACCACGGGATCTGCATCAGAGGAACGTCGTCGACTAGACTGTTCAAATTTTGCCATGATTCCACAATCTTGAGTAAAACGCTTTTTGTCGATTCGTTCCACCCTAAAATGTCGACCTTTACACCATGCTGCTGTGTATGACTTATACTACAACGAACAAAGATTATGAGTGGCCGTTCAAACGTTTATAAATAAAGTCACTTGCTAGTCGTACATTGCAAACTTACCTTGGTCGCGCAACCCCGAGAGTACTCCCACTCTTCTTCAGTCACTTCGTCACCGCATTGTTGTGCGCTTTTCAATTGGTTGTGCAACCATCTTAAGCTCATGAAGGTTGGTAGGCTCTCCAGAACCGCTGGATAGTGCATCGGTGGTCGTCTTCCCCGTCTCCACTCGATTCGTGCCCTTTGTCGCTCTTGCTTTGCATCCTCATATTGTGAAATCCACTTTTGCATCACTGGATTGTGAAGCATGCAAAATCGGTTGATTTTAGCCTCTAGATCTTCCGTCATCTTCTTCTCAACACCGAGATTGCACATGACAATCCCAGATATGCGCTCATCATCTATGGTTCGCCATAGCGTGTCCCGGGATTTATCAAATCCGTCTAGCCACTCTCCAATGTACACTAGGGACTCTGATACCAACCAACCTTCTGCCATGCTACCCTCCGGACGTGCCTTTTGACGCACATATCCCTTAAGCGTTTTCATGAAACGCTCTAAGAAGAACATCCATCTGGAATGAACTGTGCCAGCTATTTCCACCTCATCAACTATGTGAATAAGAAGATGCACCTGAATGGTTAGCATTGTAGTAGGAAAATGTTTCTCAAACATGCACACAAGCTCCGCAGCATTTAGTTTGGCGAATGGTATGGAGTCTACGTCGATCTCCTTTTGTGAGATCCATTGCACCAGCTTTGCAAGTTTGTAGATTGTGTTACGGATGTCGAGAGACAAACATCCCTCAATGGCAACCGGTAAGATAAACTGTAAAGTATGTGCAGCAATGATATTAAAGTCCACATTTTATGCAATGATATTAAAGTCCACTATGAACGTACCTGACACATTTTATGCCAATCGTGTGACTTCAAACCGGTAAGCTTTCCTTCTTTAGTAAAACACGTTCGGAGCGAGTGCATTACGCCAGTGGGGGTCCGCAAAGATCGAATGGCCTCTTTTACTTTGCGTTCTTGGGCTCCTGTGAAAATCCATGGTGCTTTAGGAAGTTTTATCGATCCATCAGACGCTGTTTGCGGCCAATATTGCTCCATACGATCCACATTTCTAAGGTCAACTCTGGCTCCCAAAGTATCTTTCTTGCCGGTCAAATGGTCCCATAGTAGATTACCCACATTCTTGAATATGTGCATTGGATCGAGCAAGTGATTGATCACGAGTCGAGGCCAGTATGGTAACTCGTACCATAGAGATAGTCTCTTCATCCCTGGAGGCAATCCGTCATCGCACATCTCCTTCTGCTCTAACCATGCTTGTGCAGACATCCTTGGTGGCTCTCTTCCCAAAAAGCCGTCGCGTAACACATGATTCTCCGGAAGATACGCTTGATGACCTTCGTAGATTTGCTTCTTCAGTGAGGGTGCCCTACGTGCATTCAGTCTAGGTCCACATGTGACACATGCTCTGTATCCGCTTGTTTGAAGCCCTGCATGTATACACATGATAATAGATCAACTATGGGGAAAAACCAGATTTACAGTGTCTGAGAGAGGAGTGTCAATAGATCACCTGAGCATTCTGTTAGCCCGGGATAGTCATGCATGGTCCACATTAGAATACCTCTGATCAAAGCATTCCGTCGTCCTGTGTGTCGGCTCATATCCACCACCTCTATGCCAATCCACAATTGTTGTAGCTCTTCCAATAGTGGACGAAGATACACATCCATATTCCCCACTTTATATCGCCCTGGCACAATCAAGCTTAGCCATAGGTGCCCCTTCTTCGTAGTCAACCACGGGGGAATGTTGTAGTTGACGATGACAACGGGCCATACACTGTAAGATGTTGATCTTTGACCAAATGGATTTACGCCATCCATAGCCAGGCCTAAGCGCAAATTTCGAGCTTCCCTGGCAAAATCCGACCATGTTCCATCTATATGTTTCCAGGCTGCGCAATCTGCAGGAATTCGTAGCACACCATCCGAAGATTTATTCTCCTCATGCCATGATGCTAGGGCGGCCATGGACTTACATTCGAAGAAATGCTTGATGCGAGGAAGCAAAGGAAAATGTCGCAAAACCTTTTGTGGAATTTTTGTCCCGTGGAGATCTACTCGATATCTTTCGGAATCACATTTCGGACACTTCTCCATGTCTGTGTATTCCCCTCTGAAAAGAATGCAGTCATTAGGACAAGCATGGATAGAATTGTAATCCATCCCCAAGTTTCGCAAAATCTTTCTTGCTTCATCTCGGGAATCTGGCATCACATTGTCAGCTGGTAGAATGTGCTCTTTCAGCAATCTACACAACATAAAAATATGATACAGTCGTGTAAAAATCTATCAGATCATTATACATTTAGAGTTCTATTAAAGTAAACTAATTGTAATAGATCACCTGAAAAGCGCTGTGACGCTAGTGTCACTCCATCCAAACTTTGCCTGCATGTTGAGAAGAACCAGGAGTGCTTTCAATCTAGACATACGTGCTCCATTATACAATGATGTATCTGCTTCACTTTTCATATCATCATAGATAAGCCTTTCTGAATCCATGATCGTCTCGATCATTTCATCAATCTCGGGCTCAAACATTGCCTCGTTGGGAATGTGCTCTGCATGATCATCCCCCGAGCTGTCAGAGGCTACATCTTGTGGCCTCACATATGCTGCTTGACCAAAGCGCCTGCGAATACGTCTATTGGGTTGCAAGATTGCTGCTTGTTGGCCAGCGTCAGAGTCCGACGAGTTATAATTGGCAACAACTCGATCTATAATAGATGGATCGAACTCGCCAAATTCACGAACGTGCTGCAAAGAAACACGTCTTGTCCGTCGCACAGCATGCTTGCATTGATTACAAGGACATAAGACCCTCGTTGAGAGATAGGTGTTTCGGTTGGACGGTCCCACATCTTCGTCGCTACTCATAATGAGGATAAAAAACTTATAACCTAGACAACAAATTTAATATTCTATTGGCATTCTTCGTCTTATCTCTCTCTCTCTCTCTCTCTCTCTCTCTCTCTCTCTCTTACCTCACATTCTCTAGTCATGTCCAATCCCCGCACACCTCGGTCTAGAGGTGCACGGAGATCAGAACCACCGGGTTATAATCTCGTCTTTATTGGTCAATACCTATATTTGTGGGTACAAGAAATCTACACACCCACATCTACATGATACTGCATGTAGTGGACAAAACCCCTTTGCCTCTTCTCTAGCTGTAGCACTTCACAGCATCTTAACATCTTTTCACAGTAGATCTTTTCACTGTTCGTCTAACTCTAAACCCTAAACCGTAAGTAATTCTTGCGTGGACTCGATCTAACGTAAATAAGCGTAAATCTAAATAAACGTAAATCTAACTAAAAATAAAGCTAAATCTAATTTAACGTAAGTCTAATGACTAGAGGTTGTCTAGATGGTCATTGTGTCGGGGATGTAGTGACTCTTGCCGCCCTGAAGATCCACCTTCTTCCCTATCTTCTGAAGACATTTCACCAGTACTTTTGGATCGACGGAGCCCACTATGAGAGAAGGCAGCAATACCCTATATTCCATTGAGGGCTTTCTTCACCCGCTTCATGCAGACATCGCAGTCTATGGAGATCCGCATCTAATCTAATATAACATAAATCTAAATCTAGCTTAAATAAATGTAAATCTAGTTAAAAATAAACCTAAATCTAATTTAATGTAAGTCTACATATAACCTAATCTTTAACGTCTTTTAAAATAGTTTCCTACGACGTTATAACTCTCTTCTTCCTGTGTGTGTGCGCGTGTGTGGATGTGTGTGCCAATAAAAAGAGATAAATGGTATAACCTTTCTATCACCCATGCCAAGTATGATAGATTGATTATGCCATTTCTCTCTTGAATAATAGGTCTTCAGTTCAACTCCTCGTCGGCTAGATCTTTAGGTCTTTTAATTTTAATTAGTTTCCTACGACGCTCCCTTAGTTTCTCTTTCTTTCTCTTTCAATGTGTGTGCGTTTTTTTGGATCGTATGCATGTTTTCTTTCTCTTTTCCTCTCTCAATGTGTGCGTTTTTTGTTTATGCATGTTCTCTCTCTCTTTTCCTCTCTCAATGCGTGCGTTTTTTGTTTATGCATGCTCTCTCTCTCTTTTTCTCTCTCAATGTGTGTGTGCATTCTTTGTTTATGTATGTGTGTGCGTTTTTGCACTCTCTCTCTCTCTCTCTCTCTCTCTCTCTCTCTCTCTCTCAAAAACACTATATGTGTGTGTATGTGTGTGTGTGTGAGAGAGAGAGCGAGGGAGAGAGAAAGAAAGGAAGGGAACATGAGAAAGAGGAGAGGGAAGGAGCATACCTGTCTCTCCTTCCTCTCCTCGTGCGTGTGTGTGTGTGTGTGTGTGTGTGTAAAAGAAAAAGAGAGAGAGAGAGAGAGAGAGAGTGAGGGAGAGCGTTACCTGCTCTTTGCTTGAGGGCGCCGAAAAACTCAGATCTGAGATCTGAGTTTTTGGGCGCGCTCGGTTATTTTTTTTACCCCAGCTGGCGTCGCTATGAGCGTCGCTATGAGCGTCGCTATGAGCGTCGCAAATTTCTTTGTAAATTTGCGACGCTCATAGCGACGCTCATAGCGACGCCGGGAATTTTTTTTTGGAGCGTCGCTGTGTGAGCGTCGCTAATGTGAAGAACCTCTTGTAGTGAGTGTGTGTGTCAATGCCAAGCAAAAATCAGCCCCCTCTCTCTCTTGGGCGAGCCCTAGCTGCTAATTAAGTCTGGCTTTTCCCTCATTGGACCTCCCCAGGTCAAGCCAATAGGAATTAAGCAGCATAAGTGATAGCCTTTTGACATGTGTCCCCCTTTCCCCTTTTGTGAGAGCTTTAGGTAATTAAATAATTAAACTAAACTCTCATTGGACCCCTTTGCCTCCTGGCCAATAGGAATCAGGCAAGCCATGGGGCTCCTGAATGCTCATTGGACCCCTTGGGAGACTGCCCAATAGTCTTCTAGGAGACTTAATTCTCATTGGTTTCTTTTATTAAATGTTTTTAAATTAATTAAACTAGATTTACTCTAGCTTAATTCTCATTGGTCCACTTCAAGGGTCTTCCAATAGGAACTGGGCACACCTTGTGGGCATCTGGCCTAGGGAGCTGACATGTGTCCCTCATTCCCTTTGTGTAAAGGGAGCCTCTGTGTGTGTGTGGTTTTCTCTCTCATCCCCTAGCTTTGGGGCTCGCCCCCTCCCATGTAGGGATGTGCAAAGACTTTTTAGGGCACACACTAAGCATCCAATTTTCCCTAGGGTTGACCTTTGGACACAACCTTTGAATTTTGGAACCTTAGCATTTTGGAAGTCTTAATGGGCTGAACCTTAGGGTCTTTTTGGCCCATTGTTTCACATGGCTCTTTTGCAGATGGCCCCCCCTTTGGATCCCTATTTTCCCTCCTTTGGATCCCTACTGTGGCCGGTCTGCTAGCTTAACCAATATTCTAGCTTTTTCTCCCTTGGCACTTCCCCACATTAAATGATCAGTTTAATATGAGAAAATCATTTAGGAGAATTAGATATTGATTATTATGACATTACCTCTCTCTTGAAATCATAGTCGTCCTCGACTATGGTGTAGAGAAGATAAAGCATATGCATGAGTCCTTTTCTTTAGCGGTAGAGGATCCCTATGTTACCCTACGACATCATTCCATAATGGATGACTAGTCCATTTGGCGCTTGAGAGCCTGAGGCTGCCACAAGCATGTCTGCACATTAGTCCTATCAGTCTTCCATAGTAGAGTGACAAGCTCCACTTGGTGTTCGGGAGACGTCGTCTCCGCAAACTTGATCTAAGCATGCATACTACTTCATTTTTGTGCACAAATAAAGAAAAAGAGAGTCTTATAAGACAAAAATTTTTGTTCATTTTTAACATTTTGTACATTTGCTTACTCTTGGGAAGCATTGTAAGCATTGACAAGGTTTAGGTTATCCTTTAATTGTATGCCTTGCATCCATCTAGCATCTTCAAAAGGATAATTCTTAAACTTAATAAGATATCGTCGGATAGTCTTACCGCCTCTTAATACCTTGTCTTCATGTCGGAGAATGGACTCGGGCTGCAGCACCTCCTCGTGGTCCTCGATCTCCGGTGGATCTTCAATAGTTGGTTCTTGAGGTGGCTCTCCTTTGTAAGGCTTTAATAGGCTCACATGAAAAGCATTGTGTATGAGCCAATGATTGGGCAACTTAAGTTGATAGGCCATCTCATTGATTGGCCTAAGAATCTGGAAGGGACCATAATACCTTTTTGCTAGTTTAGCATAGTACTTTTGGTGGCCCGTAGGATTCTTGCCCGTCGTGTGCCTTAATTGAGCCTTGGGAAACTTTAACAAGACCCAATCGTTTTCTTTAAAGGCTTGGGCTCTTCTGTGCTTGTCAGCAGCAGCCTTTTGCCTTTGCTGTGAGATAGAGATAGCATCCTTAATCTTTTGGAAAGATTCTTGTAGGTCTCGGCTATACTCATCTGCAGCGAAGATCTTCCCATGTACCTTAAGTAGCAAGGGACTTTTTGATCTTCCCTCAATTACCTCGAAAGGTGCCTTTCCTGTGGAAGTATGTATAGTGTTATTGTAAGCATACTCTACTAAGGGTAAGTACTTCTCCCATTGGGATCTTTGATCTACTTCCGTTACATAGGCTTTTAGTAGATCGAGAATGGTTAGGTTAGCTATTTCACTTTGGCCATCAGTTTGTGGATGATAGGCCGAAGAGAAGTTTAGCCTTGTTCCTAAATTCTCAAAGAGACCCTTCCAGAAACTACTGGTCATTCTAGGATCTCTATCCGACACTATGGACATTGGCAAGCCATGGTACTTGAAAATTTGTGAAATGAAGAGGGTTGCCATTTGATGGGCTTTGATAGTCTTTTTGACAGGTATAAAATGAGCTTGTTTACTGAACCTGTCTACTATCGTCCATATTCCCGTATTCCCATGGATAGACTTAGGCAATCCAAAGATAAAATCCATGGATATGCTCTCCCACGGTGAATTAGGGATTGGCAAGGGTTGAAGCAATCCAAGTTGCTTCCCTCTATCAAATTTTGTCTTTTGACATACCACACATTTGGAAACATACTCGTGTATGTTCACTTTCATGGTAGGCCAATAGAAATATGTTTCAATTCCCTTTAGGGTAGACTGAATCCCTCTATGCCTTGCATATGGGGGAGCATGAGATTCATACATTACTTTCTCACGTAGTGAGTTAGTAACGCATAGTCTATTGCCATAGAGAAGATAACCATCTTGTAAAGTAAATGGTTCTTCTTTCTTCCCTAATGCAAGGGCTGAAATCACATCTCTAAAATCGGGATCAATAGCATACTCATCTATCATTGAAGATAGATCATTGTGAGTTGCTATGGAAACCGCATTCACTCTCGGTCGTCTTGAGAGTGCATCGGCTACTTGATTATGCTTGCCAGCAATGTGAGCAATATGAAAATGAAATTGCGAAAGGAAATTTGCCCACCTCATTTGTTTGTCGGAAAGCTTGGTCTGCGTCATGAAGTACTTAAGACTTTGGTGATCCGTTCGCAGAATGAAAGGAGTCCCCAATAAATAGTGCTTCCATGAGTCTAAGGCATGTAGAACTGCAAGGAGTTCATTTTCGTATATGCCTAGAGTTTGCTCAACAGGATCGAGCCTTCGACTCTCATAGCCTATGGCGTGCCCTTCTTGGAGTAGAACAGCCCCAAGGCAATCACCACAAGCATCACATTGGACCTCAAATGGTTTTGAGAGATCCGGTAGTGTAAGCACAGGTTGAGAGATAAGCTTTTCTTTAAGCTTTTCGAAAGCATTGTTCTCCTTAGCAGACCACGTATACCTAACATTTTTCTTTGTTAGGTCATGTAATGGTCCCGCAATTTGTGAGAACTTTTCTATGAAGCGTCTATAGTATGCACACATACCTATAAAGCTTCTTAGTTCATGAAGATTCCTTGGTTTAGGCCATCCTTTTATTACCTGTAACTTGGATGGATCCATTTGGATTCCATCTTGAGAGATAATGTGACCTAAATATTGAATCTCTTGCAAGAAAAATTCACTTTTCTTTCGATTAACATAAAGTTTATTCTCTCTTAAAACTTGAAATATTACCTGGAGGTGTTGCTTGTGTTCCTCCAATGAATTAGAGTAGATGATAATATCATCAAAGAACACTCCAGTGAAGGTTCGATGAGGCCTGAACAGCTTCTCCATCAAGCGGTTAAATGTGGCTGGTGCATTAGTCAAGCCAAAAGGCATGACAATGTATTCGTAAAGACCAAATGTAGTACAAAATGCGGTCTTTACAATGTCTTGATCAACTATCCTTATTTGATGATAGCCACTTTTTAGGTCAATCCTACTGAAGTAGGTCGATCCTTGTAGCTTATCAAATAGGTCTTCTACCCGTGGAACGGGAAACCTATTCTTGATAGTGATCCTATTTAGTGCTCTATAGTCGACACACATACGATATGTGCCGTCTTTCTTTTGCACTAATAGCATAGGTGAGCAAAATGGAGATGAGCTAGGCCTAACCATGCCCTTCTCAACTAACTCATGCACTTGCCGCATAATCTCCTCTTGTTGAGCTTGAGAAACTCTATAAGGAGGTTTGTTAGGCGGTGAACTTCCTGGAAGAAGTTCAATTGCATGGTCGTCATTACTTCGTTTAGGAGGTAGCTCACAAGGGATGTCGTCAATAAAGACATCTTGAAACCCCTTGAGAAAATTGGATAACTCTAATTCCTTTTGGTTGCTTTTATTTTCTTTTGCTAAAGCATTAGGTTCATTTTGAGAATCTTTAACAAAAATCATGTACACGGAAATAGAGCTCTTTATTGACTTGTTGAAAGCTGGTGTATGTACAATGGGGATGGTGTTACCCATCTCCTTAGCATCTATATACATGTCCTTTTCCCTGAACTTAAAGGAGATTCTCCTTTCAGGAAATTTAACATGGGCAGCCAGGCGGTCAAACCATGGTGCCCCTAGGATTACATCCTCATGCTTGAGAGGAGAGATAAAGAAGTCCTCTTTGTCCACATAGCCTTGGACATGAAGCCTCAATTTCCCGATTAAGGGAGTGACTGAAGCTTCTTGCCCCTTGAAGGCACTGTCTGCGGATAGGATATCTCCCATCTCGTAGGATTGTATGCCTAGCTTGGTGGCTAACTCCATAGATATGAAATTGTGAGTAGAACCAGGGTCAAAGAGAATAAAAGCATCATGTTCTCTTACCTTTCCCCAAGCATGGCATAGAGGAGATCCTTTGTGGTGAGTTTGATGAATCTCCTCCTCTTGGATTTCAACCAAAGAAGCTCTAGGAGGATCTTGGCGGTTGTTCTTTTGGGGACAAGCGCGGTACGCATGCCCTTGTTCGCCGCACTTGAAACGCCGGTTATCTTTACGATAACGCTCAAGCTCTTCAGGAGAGAGTTTATTCTTTCCTTTGTAAACTCCCTTCTCTTTAGCTTTGTTGGAAGTGCCCTTAGGAGACTTTTGGACATTGTCCTTCCCCTTAGGCTCATTGGAACCCTTGTTTTCCGGGGGCTTATTATTTCTTTTACCCCCCGTTTGGAAATTGATTCGCGAGGCCACCATAGTATGGTGTATTACCGCCGATATGGTACGTGGCCTTTGGGAGTTGACATACTCCGCCATTTCTTCGGTTAAGCCCGCACAAAATTGTTGCTTTTGCTCTCCAAAATCCAACTTTTTGAAGACAGTGGCTTTGAGTTGTAGGTCCCAAAACTTGTCTACATATTTGTGGATGGATTCATTGGGAGAGAGCTTTAAGCTTCGCCATTCGGTGAGTACTTTATCTTTGGCATCAGTGGCCAAAAACTGCTTCATAATGGAAGCTCTTAAAGCCTTCCATGTTCGTGGAGCTTCACCGTTGGCTCGTAGGCTAGACCACCATTGTCTGGCGGACTTTTGAAAGTGCATAGCTACATGGCGTAGCTTAGAGGACTCCGTGAAGCCCTCATCTCCAAACGCCGCATCGAATTGCTGGATAAAGGCCAAAACTTTGTCTGTAGCACCGAAGGTGCCATCATAGGTAAGGAAAGAATGCTCTTCCCTCCCTCTTTGAATTTCTTCAGCTTGGACGACCTCTTCCATGCGGCATAGGATTTCCTATGGCCTCTTCTTTTTTATGGTTCAAAAGTTGCACCATCACTTTCTTCAGAAGATGAAGAATTTGAAGAAGGTGGAGAAGAGGGTGACCTCTTTCTCGCCTTTTTCTTGTCTTGATCTTTGTCGTCTTCACCATAGCTTTCATAAGAGGAAGAGGATGAAGAAGATGGAGAAGAGGGTGTCCTCTTTCTCGCCTTTTTCTTCTCTTGCTTTTTATCATCCCTCTTTGAATTATGGCGTGGAGAAGAGTGTGATGGTCTTCTCCGCTTTGGTGGTGATGGAGAGCGTTTAGCCCGCCGTCTTCGTGGAGCCATCTCCGCCGAGGTGGCGGGAGACTCGCTTCTTTCTCGTTCCTTCGGTGGAGGCTCTTGAATTCTCCTTTGGGAAGGAGATGCATCATCAAGAAGTAAGTTCTTGAGCCCTTCATATGGATTCTCTTCTTCTTCCCGAATCGGAGAGAGACCTCTTTTGGTAGTCTCACAAGGAGGCTTCCTAGGTGTTCTCTCATCATGGTGATGAGCTTGGAGAATCCCGTGAGCACGAAGCTGCCGTTGCACTTCACTTTGGAGAGATGGATTGCCCATGGCTTGTTGAAGCCTAGAAACAAGATAGTTAACAAGCATTGAAGCATCATTAGTAGCTTGCTCATGAGCAAAATCAAAGTTATCAACATTAATTTCACTCTCTTTACTATTGTCAGCCATTCTAACAACTTTTAGGTGTAAACTTTTTAGGTGTACTTTGGCACTTCAAGCCCTAGTTGCTACTCCTCTTTACCCCTTTAGAAAAAGCACTCAAGCTACTGTACCCGCGGCTCGAATACTATTAATTGCAAGGAATAGAAGAGAGGGTCTTTCGACACCAAAACAGCACCGTCTCCTGTCAAGCTTCTAATAGCTCAATAGTGGTTAAGCCGTAGGCAAGCCCCGTAGGACTCCACTATTAAGACCATAGCTCTCAACGGTGATGCCCCGTTAACTGCACAAAGGCAGGCGCACTGCAAGGCTGAAAAATCCCTATTCTACTTATTCACAGGCAATTAATAATACCAACCATTTGTAGCTAGCTTGAGGACCTCCCTTCTTGAGCAAGAAAAG
Source organism: Adiantum capillus-veneris (assembly GCF_014529385.1). Taxonomy (NCBI): domain Eukaryota; kingdom Viridiplantae; phylum Streptophyta; class Polypodiopsida; order Polypodiales; family Pteridaceae; genus Adiantum; species Adiantum capillus-veneris. The sequence continues at coordinate 134,333,514 of NC_140947.1, forward strand.
AGAAACCTTGAGCTCTGATACCAATGTAACATTTAATGGCCTAAAATCTTATGTGTAGCGGAAATTAGCATGAATATAGTGGGCATTTCATTAGAATAGATTCCTAATGAGAATTACAAGAGTGCTTGGGTGGAGAGAGCAACAAAAAGCATAACACCTAGTTAGATAGCATCGACAATACTTTCAAAAGAGAGAGCAATTAAGCTATTGACAACAGTTGAGGACCGGATTTGCATGGAGCCGGTCCCCCCTCCAAAAGGCTTTGTATTATGGTTTCTCCCATCAAGAGAGACATTGTACAATACGATTCTTTGTGTTCCTTCAAGACTAGCTAGTGCAATGAAGATGGAAGCTTCATACACCAAGCAAAACACTTAATCAAACACAACTTGAATTATCCCCGTTCTCAGACCCAAGAACTCACACACCTTCGAAGATGGTGAGAGCTAGCAGGGTATGAGAGTAGATTGAGAAGAAAAAGAAGTATCTTACGAGAAAGATGTACATCTCCTCACATAATCACTCATATTAGCATAGCTTAGCTTAGTAATTAGCTTGGTAGAGAAGAGGAGCATGCATTGAAGCTTGGCTCTTGGTTGGATTTGCATCCACATGCCAAGAGAGTGTTGATGTAGGCTTCTATCTCACAAGCTTGGAGTAGGTGATGAGCTCTCCATTAAAGCTTGGGAGGAGATAGAGTATTTTCCCTTCACACATGGTCAAGTGTGAGAGTCACTACAAGAGGTTATGTGTTCTTGTGACGCTCTTAGCGACGGAAATACACTGGGTTTTTATAACCCCCGGCGTCGCTATTTATGGCTCTGTAACGTCGCTATATGCGTCGCTATACTCTTCTGTGAGAGCGTCGCTATAAGCGTCGCTATAGGCGTCGCTATAGGCGTCGCTATAGACGTCGCTATATAGCGACGTCTATAGCGACACCTATAGCGACGCCTATAGCGACGCTCTCGTAGCGACGCTTAGGCCAGATGCCCACAAGGTGTGCCCAGTTCCTATTGGAAGACCCTTGAAGTGGACCAATGAGAATTAAGCTAGAGTAAATCTAGTTTAATTAATTTAAAAACATTTAATAAAAGAAACCAATGAGAATTAAGTCTCCTAGAAGACTATTGGGCAGTCTCCCAAGGGGTCCAATGAGCATTCAGGAGCCCCATGGCTTGCCTGATTCCTATTGGCCAGGAGGCAAAGGGGTCCAATGAGAGTTTAGTTTAATTATTTAATTACCTAAAGCTCTCACAAAAGGGGAAAGGGGGACACATGTCAAAAGGCTATCACTTATGCTGCTTAATTCCTATTGGCTTGACCTGGGGAGGTCCAATGAGGGAAAAGCCAGACTTAATTAGCAGCTAGGGCTCGCCCAAGAGAGAGAGGGGGCTGATTTTTGCTTGGCATTGACACACACACTCTCACACTTGACCATGTGTGAAGGGAAAATACTCTATCTCCTCCCAAGCTTTAATGGAGAGCTGACATGTGTCCCTCATTCCCTTTGTGTAAAGGGAGCCTGTGTGTGTGTGTGTGGTTTTCTCTCTCATCCCCTAGCTTTGGGGCTCGCCCCCTCCCATGTAGGGATGTGCAAAGACTTTTTAGGGCACACACTAAGCATCCAATTTTCCCTAGGGTTGACCTTTGGACACAACCTTTGAATTTTGGAACCTTAGCATTTTGGAAGTCTTAATGGGCTGAACCTTAGGGTCTTTTTGGCCCATTGTTTCACATGGCTCTTTTGCAGATGGCCCCCCCTTTGGATCCCTATTTTCCCTCCTTTGGATCCCTACTGTGGCCGGTCTGCTAGCTTAACCAATATTCTAGCTTTTTCTCCCTTGGCACTTCCCCACATTAAATGATCAGTTTAATATGAGAAAATCATTTAGGAGAATTAGATATTGATTATTATGACACCAAATGGGTTGTCCTTTCTCATGAGAGGCAATCGTGTGTAACCACCCTTGTGTAGACAAGTCCAAATGAACCCTCCAATCCGCCCATGTGTGGCCGCCCTTGAGAAGACAAGTCCGCCTTTGAAATCTGCCACCGACCATTGAATTCGGCCACCAACCACCAACCATTTACTTTCGACCACCTTCCACCAGCCATTGACTACCAACCACCGGCCAAACGATCGACCGTTTTCCGACCACTTTCCGGCCGCCGTCCGACCACTTTCCGGCCGCCGTCCGACCATAATATTCCAACAAAAAGGAATATCTCCGGGAAGCCCGTAAAAATTTTGGTTTCCGGTGAGTGAGTTTTCTTCACGCATGATGGATTCTCCTCATGATGGGGAGCTTACAAATGTGTGTTTTTAATACAAAAAATTAGAAGGGGTAAATCAAGCTTCATACTTAACAAAATATGTCCCATGGGGAGGGTAAAGAGCATAGTAAGAAGATAGACCGCACTTCATTGTCAAGTTCTAGTCCTTGGGATATCAATTGACGAACCAAAAGTTACATTGGAAGCATTCAAGTGCTCGGACATTGTTTCATCTTCTTTCATATGAATCTTAAAAAGCTTCTTCATCAAGTATACATTGTTACTTGTGCTCCTGCTCGCATATGTGCTGCACAACTTTTCCCACAAGGATTTTTGCTGTTGTTGACAACTTATTTCTATCATAACTTTTACACGCGAACTCAGAACAGAGCAATCCAGGTACTCAAAACGAAGGGGAATAGGTCTGGTCTACAAGGCAGTGTAAACAAAATTGCGAAAAACGTCTTTCTTTGATTGAAAACGCAACTTTTAGGTCGCGACTCCCAAAAAACCTATTCTTGGGTCTCTACTACTTTTTCAACTTATTTTAAGCCTACCCATGCATTTTAAGCTAAAACACATAAATATCAAACATTGATATTAATAAAAACCTCAATATTAACTACGTTTTTATTATAATGTTCATAAAAAGACTACCCGTTGTTCATTCATTTTATCAAAATATGTCTTTGGTGTATTATTTAAACAGAAGAGAGTATATTTTCTCTCTTAATATCTTAAACTCATTCATATAAACTCTATCTAATAGACTATTCAACAATTTTTCAAACCGTGCTAAACGAATAATATGACGTACTACATTCTTTTCGACTTTAAGAACTTCAAAATTTAGTCCTATTACATTCTTCCCTTATCAAAATTAACTCTGTCCTCAGAGTTAGAAAGAGGGATTTTTAACATACAAAACATCAAATTCATCTAAGAGGAATCTTTTTCATGATAAGAAGAATCCTACTTCTAAGTTGTCTAACTCTACAATCAAATTGGTTTCTAGTGCTGCCTTCACATCTTTTCTTTAGAATAAGATTATCTAAATAAATATATTTCGTTGGTATTCTCACAAAATTTGATGTTTCAAAGAGGAATTTACAAACACACATAAGAAATCATGATAATACAAATAATCCTTATGTAAGCAAAATTTCTTCTCAACCATCTCTCTTGATTTCTCAGTTTAATTTCAGGCATAATTTCTCGGCCAGATTAGAGGACAAGAATAAATGTGTACTACTCGAATGAATTAAGAAAAATTCAATTTCAAATCTTAAATTATATGCATGACTTTGATCATAGAAGCTTTCAAATGATGCATGAAAGACATAAAACATCATAAAGAAGGGTTAGATGACCATCCGCATCGTCAATAGTCTCCAATTCAACCATCTTTGTACATATTTCCTTATCAATGGCTTTGTTCGAGCATTTGAAAGTCTGGTGGCCTTGCTCTTCTTGAAACTTGATTGATCTCGCAGCTTCTCCCGCATCGTCATCGTCTTGATCATCGCTCCTCTTTCGTTTCTTCTTCTTTGATCCTTCATCTCTTGGAGACGGCGATGGACCGTTTCCATGTTTAACTTCCATCTTCTCCTCCACTTTGTCTTCCTGCACCAGCTATATATCTCTTTCCTTTATCCGCTTCCTCATATCTGTTAAGATCTTCATTGAGCCATCGAATAATCTCCTCTTGTTCCTTCAATCACTGCTGATATGCTTCCATCGCTACCGCAGGATTGAAACCGCTCTGATACCACTTGTGCCGCGACACGGGAGAGCGAAATACATTGATAATGAGCAAAGAATATACAGAGTACGCAGAGTAAACAGATGGAAATAAAGAGTCTGTATGGATACAAAGTAATCATTACAAGAAGAGCATAGCTCGTTTCATAACCTCCTGACCACCCCCGAGCTATCTCAATCACACTCTCACTCTCACTCTCAATCTCAATGTTGTGCACAATATGAATCTCAATCACACTCTCACTCTCAATCTCAATCACAATCACACTCTCAAAATCTCCGGATAGCAACAACGATCATAATCCGAGTTGTAACACGATCACAATCCCAATATCATGACACCTCGAATAGATCCTGTTTCACACATTGATTTCTGCAACTTCTACAAAATAGCCAAAAAAACATACTCGTGCAATCAATTCAACATGATAATCAAATTAGAAAACATAATTTTATAGCATCATAAAAGAGTATAATCACTTCTTGATTGGATCAAACAAAAGAGTTATTACCTATGTATATTTGTTTGTAAGCTAACCTGTTGCTGCTTATAGGTTGTCCTGCTACTGTTGACAACTTATTTCTATCATAACTTTTACACACGAACTCAGAACAGAGCAATCCAGGTACTCAAAACGACGGGAATAGGTCTGGTCTACAAGGCATCAAGGACAGAATTGCGAAAAACGTCTTTTTTTGATTGAAAACGCAACTTTTAGGTCGCGACTCCCAAAAACCCTATTTTTGGGTCTCTACTACTCTTTCAACTTATTTTAAGCCTACCCATGTATTTTAAGCTAAAACACAAAAATATAAAACATTGATATTTATAAAAACCTCAATATTAACTACGTTTTTATTATATTGTTCATAAACAGACTACCTATTGTTCATTAATCTTTATCAAATATGTCTTTGGTGTATTATTTAAAAAGAAGAGAGTGTATTTTCTCTCTTAATATCTTAAACTCATTTATATAAGCTCTATCTAATAGACTATTCAACAATTTTTCAAATCGTGCTAAACGAAAGATATGGCATACTATATTCTTTTCGACTTTAAGAACTTCAAAATTTAGTCCTATTACAAATTACCTCGCGGATAAGCAATTATGTCTAAAACTAATAAAGCAATGCATCTCAAAAGCCTACATAACAAACTAAAAATATAAATTTAATGATAGACAACAATCTTCTTATGAAAAGCTATGATATAGACAATCTTTGCAGAAATTTAATCTCAATTTCAAAAAATATGAAGGGTACTTTAGGAAAATATGAAGGCCATCTTTTGAGTAGCTACATAAACCATAGGAGTTGTTGAGCTCTCTGATCATCCGCTTGCAAGCGGATGATATGAGAGCCCAAACACCTACTACGGTTTAGGGTTAGAGAAATGTATTGTTGCCTATTGTAAAGAGTTGAATTTCATTAATCTCCTAATGGGGGCCATTATAATGAAGGTGGAGAAATATATTTTGAAACTTTATGAAAAAACAAAGAAGACTCTGTCCAATTCTTTTTTTTACTGAAAATGTTATTTTTCTTTTGATAAATCTTTAAGGTTTGAATAATTTTATTACTTTGATTTTAGTTATTGAGTCAAAATTATATAAAACATAGGAGTTGTTGAGCTCTCTGATCATCCGCTTGCAAGCGGATGATATGAGAGCTCAAACACCTACTACGGTTTAAGTACTTATAGGAAATAGTGCCTTGTAATTGTGATTTGAAGCATACTGTTATCTTGAGAAAGAGGTTAGTTTTGGTCAAAAAACATAGTAGTGTTTGAACTCTTTGATCATCCGCTTGCAAGCGAATGATTAGAGAGCTTAAACATCTACTATACATTAAGTACTTATGAAAATTGATGCTTTGATATAGTGACTAGAGAAATGTATTGCTGCCTACTTAGCATTCAAAACCACGTGCTCATTTCCATTAAGGAAAACCAAGAGGTTGTTCATAGTGCAAACCTTATGTATAGAGAGGAATAAGCTTGCAGTAGACATGTATGCAAAGATGTTTGCATGAACATGTGTTCTCATACTGGTCTCTTTACTCAAACAATAAATACTACTTTTGAAACTTTGTGCTACTACATGGTCCTCTTAAAATCTTCAAATTTCAACTTTATTGCAAAGTACATGCTTAGTCAAGGAAGTCAAGCCAAGTGCAAGTGTAAGACTTGCATAAGCCAACTAAACCAAGTGTAAGACTTACACACAAAGGTAGTACCCAAAACTCGTTAAAAGGACGATCTTGTTCTCCTCTTGGTCAATAGATTCAAAAGATGTTATCTTAACAAAACATACATGAACGAGGTCGTATTTTACTCTTTCACATGGAGCACCAATATAGCATCCTATGTAAAACTCAGCACCCCAACTACCACTAGAAAAAGAAATATAATTGTTTTGTAAGGCAGTGTTGCAACGATAAGGGCAATCTTAGTTTCATATTCACATATGATAAACTTATGAGCACTACATCTCTAGATGGCTGCTGTTGCAAAAGTTGCATCACCCATAGTTTTTGGAAATGTATGTGCTAGCTGCAACATGATTTGTATAAGGCGTCATATAGTGGCCAATGCCAACGAGAGAGAGAGAGAGAGAGAGAGAGAGAGAGAGAGAGAGAGAGAGAGAGAGAGAGAGAGATTTGTTGTCCATGTAGGTCATATATGACCCATGGGACCATCACAAAAAACATTACATCGACTCGTTACCTCTAAGTGAAGCCATCAGATACATATCAGTTAAGGATTGAGGGTCCAATCATCGGGGTAAAAGAAAAGGGAAACAAGATCTAGGGAGGGTTGGACACGGACTTTTTAGGGGAACAAAACTCTTGAATGATGGCTTTACCACCTCGATATACTACCCATTTACCTTGCTTGCGGGTCTCGTGCATCTTCTTGAGCTCGCTCTCGTTTATCTTCAATTGATTTGTTGTCAGCTCCTCGTTGATCCAAATCTTTGTCCCTTTTACGAGTCGGGCTTGTCGTGGTAACTGCATCTTATCCTCTGTGTCTTTGAAAGTGAGAAGACAATGTTCGGGTGGCACTTGCCTGTGTGTGTTGTTCATCTAAGAAACCTTTTTGGGCTTGATGTTAATTGGTTGAAGGATCTCGCTGTGCTTGGTGATCGCTTCTTCGAGAGTGTCCTCGATGATGCACCATGGTGAGGGGAGCCCACCAACGCAAACCTTGAGGGCATTTTCTTCTTGGAATCTTTGTTCGCGAAACTCTGTTGTCATGCAAGTCTGTACTTTGGCAAAGGCAGCTGATTGGGCTTGAGGGACCTTTGATTCGACTCATTTTAATTTGTCGGTGGCAAGCTCGACCATCGAGTCAAAGCGTGCCTCAAGCTTGCTAAGGTGCGCTTTGAGGTCGCGATTCTCCTCCAATACCCAATCAAGGGCTGTTTGGAGCTGTCCATCTGAGTGAGCTTGCTCGGGGCTACTATGATTGCTGCAAAGCTTGGTCAACCCCTTGCGGTGGACTTTGGAGTGTTCATTCTCGAAGTAAGTTGACTGTCGTGGGAACGAACCCTGGGCAGAGTTTCTTTGAATAAGGCTTAGGCGGTTCCAAGCAGAAAGGCGAGTCGGACAGAGGGGTCACTGGCGAGTCGGACAGAAGGGTCACTGGTGGCTGGATAGACCAATGAGGGAGTAGCATATCATTAGCAGGTTAAGGCGGGCAGGAGCAGCTTGGGCAGGCCCTTGTTGAGGGAGAAGTAGACCAGGCCTCGTTGCAGGTGGTCACAGGTTCGTTAGAGGCAGAGCGGTTGGTCGGGGCTCACTAGGGGCAAGGTTGTGGCTTGACGCCCCCCCATAGGACAGCCCCTCGCCCAGGGGGAGACAGAGGGGGTGCCAGAGGATGGAAACGGGAAGAAGAAACGTGGGCTCCCTAGGGTTCACACAGAGAGAGAGAGAGAGAGAGAGAGAGAGAGAGAGAGAGAGAGAGAGAGAGAGAGAGAGAGAGAGCTCTAATGTTGACTAGCTATCTTGTAAGGGACATAACATTACTTGTTTCTCGCACTCCCAAACAATATTGTGGCTCTCTGATCTCTTGAAAATTCCTTATCAAAGCCTGTAGGCCCTACTTTATAGTGCCACACATCATATGCCTGCCTTTATTCATTAGCACAGAGTTGTGTACACAAATTGCCTCTACCCAACATAGTTACTGGACCATTGTGGTTTTTGATGGAAATGCGAACATGTAGTAACCCCTAACCCGAGTGCAAGCCTACGGTTCTCTCTCTCTCTCTCTCTCTCTCTCTCTCTCTATATATATATATATATATATATGTGTGTGTGTGTGTGTGTGTGTGTGTGTAAGTTTTCCCTGGCAAAGCCTTGGCACTAAGTAACACCCATCTTTAATGCGGGATGGAGTAATGGGATTGACGGTCCGGATTGAAGAGCGGGATCTCGAGGCACACTAAAATTGGTCAGTGGGAAAAATGAGGCACGCTGCCAAAAAAGCGAGGTGCATTAAACCTGGCTAGCAGGAAAAACCTAGGCGCAATGGGGAAATTTGAACCCGCGACGTTGCGGTCCGAGTTTAGGGTCACATGGGCTAATCACCTCACCTGCGCATGCATTGTGTACCCACAGCCAGTTTTACAACATTCTATTGTAACTGAACATGTAGTGCCCAGGTTGTCCAAGTTTAGTGCATGCCTGGGTTTAGCTTTTGGTTTGATTTTTACGGCTATGATCTTCTCGGCTTTCGCATGTGAGCTTCTCCGCCTTTGATCTGATTGCCTCCCCCTCTTAAATATGGGTGTTACTTAGTGCTGAGGCTCTCTAAGTCTCTCTTTTCTCTAAGTCTCTCTTTTGTTGCCATCGTCACAAACTTAGGCTTGCTAGGAAAATCAATGAGCACCAAGAACCTTAAGGCTTCCAACATCATTGCTTCTTCTGCCAAAATGATAGGTGGTAGTTAGCCCACTAATATGGCATCATTATTATGGCACACTACTACAAGCCTACAAAGGCTTTCACTATGCAAATTTGATGCCAACACCATCCTCGCTTGATGGGAATTAAGTGCCTTGACAAATACAGTAGGGTGCCATAAACAAACTTCATGTGTAGGCGATATGTAGCTCTAGGCACCAATCTCAATGAGACGATCAAGTTGGTCTAGCTAGACTCAAAGGGCGCCTCCATTTTGCAGGGTGGGTCAAAAGAAGAAGGTGCATACAACTAACTTGGCAGATTGTCTCTCCAAGCAGCCTGCTGGCCATGTTGCACGTCCAAGAGTGTGAATAGGAGCGAGCTTCAAGTATGTGTCATAGGTCTTTCCACTTAAGCCCGAACTGCATGCCTTTTGTAGTTTCTAATGGCTTCACAAGACATTTTTGACACGTTCCCATTGTCCACTTGATTCTGGGAATGTGGAGTATGACAACATCATGAGCACTCGATGGAGGGAATTCTTGATGACTAGGTATAAATGGGGGTGGGTAGGAGATTGTTGGGACACGGTAGACAGGGATGACAACTACCCTTTGGTCCCAACTGCACACAGTTAGATCAACACCTTTGGGAGAAAAAATGTGAAATAATTTTTTTCCCTACATGGAAAACTAGCAAAAACTCTTTGACATGCCAATTGCCATGTTGTTGAGATGAAAGAGATGATTTGGTATGAGCATGAAATATCATGTTGAGGTTATCCCGAGTATAGTGGGGGGAACCTAAAATTTTCATGGGATTTTGCTTGTCCATGTTGTACTCGAATTCATCTGAAGTTTTTTTGCTTTTACTTTCCATTGATTGGGCAATGGGTAACATGTTAAAAGAAACATTTCTTCAAATTTACAGTCTAGGCATGAACATCCAATCGCATTGTAAAAGAAAATAAAAGAATCTTGGGACTTCCCTTAGCAAAAGGACATGTAGGCTTTGTATATTCACAAACTTGGATTAATGTTATCGTTGTATGGTAGGCCTCATGATTCTATCACTTGTTGATTTAGATACCAAGTAATTTTGAGCATGATCGAAGTTCTTGTCCCTTTTTTCAACCAAGCATGTACACCCAATCCAACCCTAGATCATCATCAAACAAACCCTTTAAGTCTCTTCCACCCCTAACTCCTTTACTCAAACAAATAACTTTCTTATTTTAAAAATAAATTCAATTTGGAGTGCTCGTTACGTATGAATTTTGGGGAGCTTTATCAATCCAAGTACATTCCCATGAGAAGAGGAGGGATGCTTAAGAGGAATTGTTTCATTATCACAAGACCATTTTGTCATATCTCTTTGCACATGACTTTGTAAACAAAATGAAAATTTCCCCTATGTTGCTATCATCAATGTGCAAAAGAAATTTCCGTATTATCATTGTTTTGGTGAGGTTCCCATATGTCAAGGAAAAAGATTTAAAGAACAAAACCACTTCATTATTGACTCATACATGCTAAGTTGGAACTGTTTTTGAAACTATCATCAAGGCCACTATAAAAGATTTCTTATCAATAAGATGTAGGCTACACAGATTTGACATACATGCTTCCATGGGTTCTAGTTAAAGCATCAATTTTGAATTGGCACAGGTAATCTTGGCTCTTTACTATATATTCTTCTAGTACTAGTGTCTATCTCACCTACTGGCTCTACGCACCCTTATTAACACGAATCTATACAGATGCCTTCTAGCTAGCCCCCAAAAGGTATAGACTATCCTTGGTACCGTGTTCCCATGCACAGTCTCCTTCGGCCGCTCCCTATCTCTGGATCCTCCTCGCTTGCACAGCTGCGAGCAAGCTCCAACCTACTGGTTATCGGCCGCTGTCCTACACTTCAAACATTGCGTATGGATGCTGCCTTACAAACAAACGAGAGGGAGAGACAAACATCGGGCTCCCCTGCACACAAGCGAGAGCGAGAGAGAGACATTGAAGCCTACCCTGCAAACAAACCATTTCGCAATTGCCTGTACGCAACACTCTTCCCACTATAGCCTACGTTCTTGCCTCCCTCTCCCTGTGGTGCCATGCACATGTCCTCCTATCCCCCTCCTCTCCTCAGCAGGCCTTCAGAGCTACGACAAAGAGGACCTGGCCCGCTCGTCATGCCATCAGCTCCATCAGCACCACGTGGCTGGCGGAGCGTAGACACGTGGTTGCAAGGAACAGGCAAGTGCAGGGCAGCATCGAGCCGGGTGGAGGGCTCTCTCTCTCTCTCTCTCTCTCTCTCTCTCTCTCTCTTTCCACGTGCCATCTGTCCCTCTTTTTCGCCTCAAAACCATACAAGCATCAAAGGGGATTCCACTGAATGGGACCCTTGAAAAGATTGGCAGTGCTTGTTGGGTCTATTCTTCATACATTAATTAGTTTCCCCATAAGATTCCTTCAACCCCTTAACTTTTAGAATTGGAGCCGATGCACACGCTCCTCTCCGGCTCCCCTCTCCTCAGTTGTTGCGTCCTCCTCCATCCCGCCTTCCTGCGCATTGGCATGAGCTCTGCACCCCTGGTCTAGCTCATGCCATCTACCTCTCGTCTTCATCCTAATGCTCCGCACTCTCCCTGCTTGCCTTTGAGCGTCGTCTGTTTCTTCTTCATTGTCTCTATCTTGCAAGAGAATTCACCTCTTTCTGTGCCCTCAAGACCACTCCTCGCACTATCTCCCTGCCTACGGGGCTATGCACATCCAATATAGGTGCGTGCAATCATCGATAGGGCCTGCACGAAAGCGACAGACAGCCGATAGAGGACAACCGCAGGATCTGTGTGTGTGTGTGTGTGTGTGTGTGTGTGTGTGTGTGTGTGTGTGTGTGTGTGTGAGAGAGAGAGAGAGAGAGAGAGAGAGAGAGAGAGAGAGAGAGAGAGAGAGAGAGAGGGGGGAGGGAGGGAGCCCTCCGCGCGATCGGCCACTCTCGCTCCCACCTCGCCAACCCATTGGCTTTAGCATGCCTTGGAGATCTCGCAGTGCATGGCAGTTCCCATCCCCAAATGACAGCACAAGCAGCCCTCCTTTGCCAAGGTGTGTGCCCCATTGTCACAATGCCAACAAAAAATCTGCATTTATTGCTCACGCGTCTACGTCGCCATGCACTATCTCCGCCTCTGTTGTTGCACTGACACACGGATCTCTCGCTCTCAAACAAATGTGCAATTATCCAATTAGAAAGGGGTGTCTCTGTTCTCCACTTATCCTTTCCCTCCCTTTTCTAAAGCAAAAACGGCAGCATTTGTGGAGATTCCTATGTAAAGAAATGAAAAAAAGATTATAGGCACATATTCCTTACTAATGGCTCCTAGCTCTACTTTCACTTTTCAATACACTGAATCTTCCCAAGATGCTTCAACATCTCCGATTAGCTCCAAAATCATTCCTAATGCCTAGGATTTGACCTCAGCACGTAGAGACTATAAAGAGAAGCTTAACCACTAGGTTATTCGGTTTGGTTGCCCTTAGGGGATCCCTTGAGCACTAATTAATGGTTTCTAAAAAACTCGTTTTGGGGACCTACTCCTTACTGGCTCCATTCTACGATTCATTAATTAATTAAACTCTGAGATTCTCCTCTCAAACTTATCAAAAGCAAAAAGCCCTCCCATCCCAACCGTTCCTGCGTAGCCATCAGTGCAAGCTCGTCGACATCGCACTCAACTCACGATTCCATCATCGGCCACACGCTACAAGCTCTGCAAGCCTACTCCCTTCCCCTCTGCGCAACCCTGCTCAGTGCTTCCCCTTTGCATTAATGCTAATGGTGTTGCTTCGCCTCCCCAAGCTATCATGCTCTGTGTTACCAATGCCATTGGTCGTGAGAGAGGACCAAGAGCGCGAGAGACAAGGTCTTGAGGCATGTCGAACTGAGGTCTGGACTTTGTGTCGTACCTTGATTTGCAAGCGTGAGGAACAACCTCCTTTATAGTGTGTGCAGACGAGAGAGAAATAGAGGGCATGGCCATTGTTGTGTCTATGGGCAAGATATGTAGAGAGAGAGAGAGAGAGAGAGAGAGAGAGAGATCATCCTGCTCAACGAAGAACAAAAGCCAGAGGCAGACGTTGGACCCGTGGCTTGGTCTGCACACAAATGAGACGAAGAGACAACGAGACTGAAATATCTACCGCTCTCTCTCTTTCTTGCTCTCTCTCCACCACCTGGCCTATCTCATTTTGTCCAAAAAAAGTAAATCGTCAACCTGCCCTCGCCCCTTTCATTTAACTCTTCAAGCCAAGTTTCCTTTAAAAATCAAAGTGAATCTCTTAACATTCCCTTTAAAGGTCTCTCAAAAAGTCGTTTTGGGGACCTACTCCTTACTTTCTAGACACTATTAGCTTTTGCAAGAATTCTCAAAAGAAAAGCAAGAAGTGATCAATGGGCATGAAAGCAACAATTTATACTAAAGCAAAATTATCAACATCTAACTTTCAAAGATTTTGTCTCTCACGAGGCATGAAAATATTTCCTTCTATGGGCCTTGCTATACAACATCTATAGAATATAGCAGGACATACAAATTGACATTTAGCATCTAGCATTGAAAGAACACGAGCATGACTAATTTGGCAAGGGCCACACTGAGTGAAAGGGATATATATTTGAAAAATGCTATAATGTTTATGGGAGGAGACGTACATGCTACATGTGAATTCTTGCAAACAAAAAGTATTTTAAAAATAAAATTTTCATCGAATCTCGTCTATAATTATAATATATGCCTCTCTTATGTCCAAATATTACTCATCGGTCTCATAAATAGAGAGGGGATACTACTGATTTGTGGTTGGTATCTTGAATTGATAGTAAATTGTAGATGCAATGCTGCTACTAATAGTGTCTTGTTGTTGTTGCTCCAATGGCAAAAAGCACCCAATAATAATATAGAAGTGATTAGGATAGCAGGAGTGAATTTCATGTGTCTGTCAACCTCGTTTATCGCTATATATGTGAGGTATGCCGCCACGTAGGAGATACATATTTCTAGATTGTGAGCAAAGATGTCATGTTGCATGCTCCAATCTTTATACAATGTAGTAATTTCAAACCATGACCTAGCATATGGACGATAAGCTAGCTTCAAGTTGGCTACAGTTTGCTCCCTAGCTTATTGACACTTTGGAGTGTAATCTTCTAGGTCTTGAGAACTTCATACTAACACCTAGTATAGAGAAACGAGGACATATATAGTATGGCATCAATTATTTAGACACCTAGTATGGTATCAATTGTTTACAGCTGAAGTAAAGATGCACAAGGTGAATTCAATACTCTAATACACCACATGCATTCACTACTTGTGAATTCACTATTGTAATACATCCCATCCATTGGCTAGCAACCGTATGCAAAGAGTTGCGTGTGTAACTAATATGTACAGATGTTGATCGACATTGAGTGTATGGTTCTGAAAACGAGTTCCAAAGAAACCGAAGCAAAGGAAGTAGTACGAAAAATTCTTAAAAAACTAAATAGATAAAGCATGAATAAACTGCAACAGTAAATGAGGTGCTTTATTGACCTGCAATGTTGTACTACTGCTTTTTGATTGTTCAATCTAGTACAGGCCGATATTTGAGTCAAGCTACAAAAAAACAATGTGAATAGTTAAACATATTGTCTTGCAATGAAACGTCACAGACTGAAAGTGCAAAGCATATAGTGCACGTCATACAGAGGTGCCATACAAGAGTATGGTGGAGAGCTGGCACTATGGTCTCTCCAAAAATTTATAAGAAACGGAAGCCGTGCCCTGCCCCGTAGCGTTTATGTGTTGCGCCAAGCAAATGCATGCGCATGGAAAATTGGATGCAGATAACGGACCTTGTAGTGTTGTCCAGCTGGAGTCGTGCTTGCGCAATTGGAACATGCAGTGTTGTGAATATATGTCCTCCCTGCCATACATAAAACACACAGATGTAGCTTAATGTTCTATGTCCTGTGATCAGTATTACCTTATCTCTCTCTCTCTCTCTCTCTCTCTCTCTCTCTCTCTCTCTCTCTCTCTCTCTCTCTCTCTCTCTCTCTCTTTGTGTGTGTGTGTGTGTGTCTTGTAAGCTACTTCGATCATCAATTATATCTTCTGACCTCATTGCTGACTAAGCCACATTATGTATCATGCTTCCTAACTGCACATGATAATAAGCATCTTGAGGTCAACATCCTCATAGCAGAAGGCACCATATTTAGTCCGCTCATCAATAATCCAAACACACAGCTGGCGAACTACTATTACGTGACGCTCATGGACATAAGTACAAGTGCCGTTCCACTCGATATCATTCACCTTCAAAATAGAGCTAGAAAGTGGCAGGGACGTTGTCATATTTAGCAGTTTTATGAAGCTCGTACTACCTTGCATTCAACTGCCTACTAGGCATAGTGGCAATCTATGACCAACTAGAATTTCTAAATGCCTAACCTTATACTACTCAACTCATCAACTTGCGGTTCAATGCAACATGACGCCGAATTTGTCAGCCCATTTGACGTATGCCATTTCCAAGGGGTTTCAATCAGGTCTCAATCAAGTAGCAATTCTCTTCACTTCAACACTGCTCAAAGGTGAGGGTGGAATGAGTGTGTTTTTGTGGCCATAGAGACGATATACTCAAGCTCGTCACCAACAACTGTAAAAGATCTATTGATTCTTTTGACAACGATCTCACTTTCAAGAGCAATAGATTTGTTTTTTGCATTGAGCGTCTGCTTCTGAACTTCCATGAGTCTCGTGCTTTGAGCAGTAGTGAGAAAAAATAAACTCTAAAGATCCAATAACCACTTTGCGCAAGCAGGGGGCGCAACAACCATCCATTAGAAACTAATGCTTCTAGTCAAAAGAAGTAACTTGAAGGCTGTCAAGGTACAATTCCTCCAAAAGATGCAGAAGCCAATGCTTACAACAGAGGGAGCTACTAGTAGTTCTATTAATGATGCAATTGAGGTGGTGGCATGAAGCCTGCGAGAAATCTAGCCCTTTTTGCATACAACCAGATTCCATATGTTTAGTCCGATCGATGTCGTCGCCACCACCCCACGTGGCCAACTCTTCTTCTCAAGCGCTAGCGGCCCTCTAATCCACAGTACCCCAACCAACCCTTGGCAGACAACCCTCCTTGAATTTTTGCTGATGTAATGGATCTTAGGCCATGGTTACACGAGGCTTAGTTTCTAGTTATTTGCACTAGTTACTAAGTCTCGTTTCTGGTCACGTGGAAATAACTAAGCTTGCTTATACAACTATGTATGCCATAGCCAACTATGCAGATTATGGCATAGTTGCAAAACGCGAACGAGAATGATTTTAATGCGCGCCCGCCAAGTAGAGTTACTCTAGCTTTGCTTCAAAAGGGCCACCCAGAGAGAAGATTCCATAACGTGCTCACCACGTAGGGCATGCAAAATCGTGCAGCTTTATGGTTGCGCTCAAGTGTTATCAAATTCTATCGTGTCACCGGCCAATCTATCCCCTGCAACGTCCATCTGGCAATGCTATGGGTACTGGCAGCTCTCGTGTGACCACACAAACGTTCAGCGACATGGGGACCAACAACCTGACCAAAATCTTATTTGGGGTCGATGCCCTCATGTCTAGGAGATAAGCAACCACTAACATTCCTGAATGAAAAAAGTTTCAGAGGAATGGGTTTTGGGCAAGTGCAAAGTATTTATAAAATCATAATTGGATCCCATGCCCTTGCTTACAACTCCTTGATCAAGAGCTTTGTGAATATTTGCATATACTTTGTCCCTATTTCCGTATATTTTTAATTTTCCAAGCATTCTTATGATTCCTCGCTCACAACTAACGTTCACATGAGACCCACATTCTCAACACAACCTATTGTATTTGACTGACAAGAGACAGTTCCATTGTTCACAAGCCATAGATAACCCAAAACCTCTGAAAATCACCCACAAAGAAAAACAAGACGATGCTGGCTTTGCTCGCACATGAGCTTTAATGTAACCATCAAATGTGGAACCTACATGTTCACATGAAAGCGAAGAGCCATGAAGAAAAGCCTACCTCGTTGACATTTCAAGAGCATTCTTTAGTAACAGATATAGAGTATGTAGGCCAAGTTCCTCCCTATTCATTCCAATAGTGCAAGGTCGACAATGTCATTGTTTTCCCCATCGGCATATTGGAATCGGGCTTCTTTTGCGGTGAAGCCTCATTACCTAATTATTATAAGCCTACTAGCACCTTCCCCACGTAGCGATCATAGCAGCTTTGTGTGCAACAAGGCCCAGTGGCCAGCTGAACAGTATGTCCAGCTTCAACTACCTTACTCAGCTAGTTTTTGTTTCTGCGGGCGCAACTAGTTATGGTCAGCATTATGCCGCTCCAAGTATAGCTTATACAGATTCAACAACCCTGTGCCATCGGCTATCCTTCAATGTTCATGGAAATGATATGCAGTAGGTAGTGCTCATCATGTCGGCAAGCATCCGAAGTACCTTCCAGCTTGATGATCTACGAAATATAGCCAGGGTTTGCAAGGTCTCCAGTACTCTTAAGATTCACACCAATTCTTGTCTGCGATGTTTGACCATGCAGCAGCAAGCCGGGCAGAATCGGGAGATATTTCGTGCGATCAAGCCATTGCAGAGGCCCGAACTCAGATGAAAGCAGTAGGGTCTCTCTCTCTCTCTCTCTCTCTCTCTCTCTCTCTCTCAAAGAGTAGAACCTGCTGCTTCTGGGGAGCCTGCGAACTGGAATTGGCTGTCCGAGCTGCTTGTGGGGAGCCTGCGAATTGCCTGTGGTGCCTGCTAACTCTTGCACGCCTTTGTCTCCAAACTGCTTCTGGAGAGCCTGCGAAGCTGCTGTACTTGTTTCACGGCGACGTTTTTATTATTAAGCGGGCTTTTTTTAGCTTTTTTTGCTAGCGTGGAAAGCTGCCACGTGGTTTCTTGTGTAATCAAATAGGGGGAAGAGAGCCTTTGGCTCACCAAGTAAAAATTCTAGAGTGATCCCTACACTTCCTTAGCCTTTAAGCACTCACAGCTTGAGAATCACTACACACATGCATCATTGATGGCCATGCACTTGCACTGTGCCTTCTGCCACCACCCATCATCTCAAGGAGGATGCTTTGCTCCATTTTCAAGAGAAGGAGTTTATTGGCCGTATAAGAGCACAAAATAACCCTTTCTAAAGGATCCAAGGGACACCATTGCATTATCATGAGATGCATGTATGGAGACAAGCTTTCTCAATCATGTCAATAAGGAAATTTTAAAAAAAGATTTTTTTTTCTCCAAATTACAATAATGTTTAACTAGATTAACTTAATCTTAATCGAGAGAGAGAGAGAGAGAGAGAGAGAGAGAGAGAGAGTGCACGTTAACATCTACCAAAGCACAATGTGATTATGAGACAAAAGCTAGTACATCTGATCATGTCTCCCTCAATCATGGATCAAAAAAATGTGCAAAAATGAGCTATAGAGTGTGTATAAAATGAATCACTGGTTGAACTCAAATCCATGCATATCTAGCTCTATGATGCTATGCAATGTGGAAATACGCTACTTCCACCCACTGGATATATGAAGGAATAATACGGATTGCATCAGTGATGGTGGGGAGAGGATCTCTTGTAGAACCTCAACGAAAGCTCCCTTTGGTGTGGGTACTCCATCATTTGCCTTAGCGGTCCAAACTCCATCGTGAACTTTGATCTCATAGTATGCCATGCATCTACATACAAAGTGTTCCTTTGACTCATTCTCTAGGTTGCATAGTCTGCATATCCTCTCCTCTTGTGTCATCCCAATTGCTCTCCCGAGCTTCAATCTCTGGTGTGTGATTAGGCTATAAGATGCCTAATAATACATCTCATAGCATGTGACATAAAGTTATCCATGTATAACAACCTCTTCACCAACCCATACTCTATGAGATGCAAGAGGTCATCATGATAGTGTTGCATCTTAGTAGGTATAAATCCATGTCCTCTGGATGTATAATTGGTGTAGGTCGTGCCTCATTACTATGTTCCTATCCATGTTGGATAGCCTGCAAAAACCAACATGAAAGTCAATAACTTTAAAGGTTAATGAGTATTGTTTACTGCTTTTGAAGTGGGTTGACGATGTGCTAAGGGAATTTGGGTGGAAAATGCTGGTTCCAAAGTTGTTTTCTATTTTCAAGGTAGATAGCAATGCACGATAAAATAATTATGTAGCTCCAAGTTGAAAGTACAAAAATTCTAAAGCATTTTTTTCATGAGAGGAAAGCAAATGTGCAATCAACACTGCTAAAGTGCAGATCGGAACTAGACCACTTGAGCTCCGAGTCAATGTAGGTTTGCCTCAACTTTATCTTTGAGCAAGCTCCCGCAAATGACACATCAAAAATCATGGGTCTTCTAAGTAATCCATGAATTAATTGTAAAAAAATTTCAAAGCTTAAAGTTCTCCTCCACAAATAAAGCATCTAATAAAAAATTTTAGTGCTTCTTGGTTTTCTACTCTCTTTGCATAAGCTATGGGTGTCTACCTTGTGCCCAAGCATGCCACAACCACTCGATGCTTTACCACATCCTCATGAAACACAGAAAGTCCATGAAGAGCTTCTTGTTCGGGATGCCATCGTCTACTAGTAGATGGCAAGGTAGCCGTGGGGTGTTTTCAACAGTGTGAGTTGAAGGACTCTTCTTAGTGAAGGTGGTGAGTGATGAAAGAGGAAAAGGGGGACTTGACAAGGAACAACAAGCCATGAGGAAAGGAGATGAGAGGGGAATCTTAATGAAATCCTCGAAAGAATCCATTTTCTCAAGAAGTTGAGCAGATAGGCAATAGGACCAATGCTTGTTATTATTATAATGTAGGGAATCTACATGAGGTCCTCCTCGAAGCAAAGAATTGCCTTGCTCTTGATGTTGCTGGTCATGGCGCTTAACATGCCTCGTGATTATTTGACACACCCCTTGTCAAGTGAGATCAATGGTCCCCATTAATTGGGGGCGACGGGATTGGTTTTGCGTCATTGATGGAAATCCCCAAGTGATCACAATTAAAGTGATCCCCATGTGAACTCAATGTGAACATCAAGTGATCGTGAAGTGATCCTCGTGTGAATCCCAACTAGTATGTGATCACCTTGTGAACCAACCTATTCAAAAGTGATCACTGCGTGATCCCAACCAAACCATCCCAAAGTGACCTCCATGTGAACACCATGTGATCCCCACCCCGTCATTTTTACCATATTATTTCACGTTCGCACCTCCATTTCAAGTGATGTGCGATAGCTTAACGAGAGAGTCGTAGCCTCTGGTGTGGTAGGTGGTGGGCTCAAGGAGCGGAGGCACAAACCGGCTTGAATCTTTTTATTCTTGAGAATAAGTGGATGGTCCACATCATCCAAAAATCGTGGACCGTCGATCCCACCTGAAAAGGGGGGTGTCAAATAGTCATGAGGCTTAACAGGATGCCAATGCATAGCAGCAATGCCGTGGGTAGAGCAGGCTGGTAGACGACAGGATGGGCACCGATAGTGTGACTACATACCTCCGATCGACCGATGGAAAATTGACATATCTTGAATATTTTAGCATAAAACTATCAGTTTGAACCTTTCCCATCGAGTGGAGCAGGTTGTTGTCGACTTGAGGTGCTTGGTCTCAAAATTCTAGCTAAAGGGACCTTGCCAATTCTAACTATAGCAAACCAGTAATGCTTGGCATTCTTGCTACGCAACATGGATTGCTTCTACTTTTGATGGTTTCCTTGCATGTGCTCAAGAGACTCCGACCAACTTGCCCTTCATCAGTTGGACCTCGCCGGTCGGGTGCATGTGCGCTCCAGAAGAGAGAAAAGCTGATGCATCGATTTATATCCGATATGGTGACGTGCGCGTTTGTGGGACATGTTTTTGATTGGTTGTCGGCGGTAAGGGCTGGAGTTGGCATCAAACATACTTTGCTATCTTTTCTTATATGAATTGAACATGAGTCGAGGCAGCCTGATGCCATTGATAGTCAGAGACGGAGATTGATCCCTGCCATGAAGGTTTTTTGGTTCCCAGAGTTTCATAAAAAAGGATTCAAAAACCTGGCGAGGAATCTCAAATCTCATAGACATTTCTCCTAGAGTATGTATGCGGGTAAGATTTCGGAAAATGTCGCTTTAGAGGGTATATGAGCGAGATGCCGTGTAGTTGGATGAGTGGACAAAATTCATTATGAGCCTAAGTAGCCATGCACACGGAATCTTAAAAAAACGAATTTATTTAGGCATGTTCCTATAACTTTGAGAAATGATTTTATTAGAGAAAATCTCGGCAGATACTGGCTTTGGGATTGAAAAGAGAAGGACGTTGTGGCAGGTAACAAAGGGAGGCGACACGGGAGTCTACCTTCCGAAGGGGATGTGACGTGGACAGGTGGCAAGCGAAGTCTACACCTCGCAAGGCAGGGTAGCCAGGGCTGCGTCTTTAGGGGCAAGCCAGCAACAACAACACATGGAGCTGGCGAGTTAGCATGCTAGGTGGCACAACATGGTCCTTGGCTCACGGGAGTGTATACTTAACACATCCCACGATCTGGGGTCGAGGATTTTGCTCATGGAAAGGCTTGAAGAACTGAACTAGAGTTCTGGTGGAATCTGCGAAGATTCTACATTGAAAATTAGAAACCAATAAGTTGGTCTAATTTTGAGCAATTTCCAGCAAAATCAATTTGTAGCGAATTAGGAAAGGACACGTAAGCAAAATCCCAAGAACATTCCGTCTCTAAATTGAGGGGCCGGTTCACGTCCTTGCAGGGCACGAGATGATGAGCAGGCTTCACTTCACCAGGCGCTTCACTTCACCAGGTCGTGGCAAGCGGAACTGGCTCAGGTTCGGATGTTTCACAACTGACGCTTATTTAGCTTTGTGTTCAATTTACCGATTCAGGTTCAATGAACTCAGGCATCTGTCCGAAAGAAAGAAAAACCCATCTGTCCGAGAAAGACGAAACAGATCAGAAAGAGGAAAAGACTTGCCAGAGAAATTAGAAAAGGTGCTGGTGAACGAAAAAAAATTCCAAGGAGAGGTCTTCAAAGTTATCGAGGTACAAGATTATCACAGACACACACACACACACACAGAGAGAGAGAGAGAGAGAGAGAGAGAGAGAGAGAGAGAGATTGCATCAACGATGGTATCTGAAGAGACCGCCCTATGCGCCTTTGCATCAACGATGGTATCGGAAGAGACTTCCCTATGCTCCACTTGGGAGGTAGGGGCTTTCCTGAGAGAGAGAGAGAGAGAGAGAGAGAGAGAGAGAGAGACTCTGTTCTCTAGGGAGGCTTCAAGGGCTGGACAGTTTTCAAGCCAACTCTTGAATCAATACCAACCTCTCTACCAGAACCTCCCGACTGTCACCTACCAAAAGGTATGCAGGATGAGGATTGGAACGAATGGAATGATTTTTTCGTGAAGAACAGGGAGGCGTGGTGGAAGAAGGGCTTTCTCAATGTATATATTGAAGGAGATGTGCCTGATCCAGCTGACACCTCCGCTTATGTGAAGTTTATGTGCTATGAGAAGGCTATCTCTCAGAAAAGGTCCAAAAGGGAGAGTATCTATCAAAGAGCAATGAGCAGATAATGGAGCTCAAAAAACCTTAGGGTTAGCTTCATTAAAGACTTCCAAAGGATAGTGTTAAAAGTCCTTAGACATAGGACCTTTATGTACTTTAGACCTTAGGCAAGCTAGGCTTGTGCTTGAGGTGCTTGTCATGTTTGAGTTGACTAAGGTGCTTGGGATGCTTGTCTTGCTTGAGCTGACTAAGGTACTTGAGGTGATTGTCATGCTTGATGACCAAGGTCCTTGAGGTGCTTGATGACTAAGATGCTTGAGGAGCTTGAAGTAAAAAAGGTGCCTACAAACTAAGGGGCGAGCCCAAGAAGTAGGAGAGGAGAGAGAACACACATGCACCCTCTCAAGGGTCACCCCTTCCACAAGAGGCATATAGACACATATCAAACCCCTAGCAAGGTTGCCCTCATATTGTGGCTAAAGCCTATTGGATGAACTTTAGAGAGGATCAATGAAAATTTAGGTCAATTAAATAATTATTTAAGCATTATTCAAGCCCTCTCTCTCAAAGGGGAAAGGAGAAAACTTGTCCAAATGCTACCCTATTGCTTGAAATGACCATAGTTTGTAATTGGTCAGGCTTGGCAAGGGACAATAGTGATCAAGCATGAGTAAAGAGAGAGAGAGGTCGACCTAGGCAAGGAGGAGACTCATTTTAGTACATTCTCTACACTCACACTCTCTCTCATTGTGTTGAGCAAGAACTCTGTTTCCTTCTTTAAACTTGAGAAGTAGAGAACCTACACCAACACCTCTTGGATATGGAGTGAAAATCCAACCAATATCCATACTTCAAATCATTTCTTTTCATCTTCTTCATCTCCATTACTATGCTATGCTATGCTATTCTCTAAGAGTAATGATAAGTGAGAAGACTATTTCTTTCTCGTATTCTACTTCTTCTTCCTCTTCCCTTCCCTCACTTCCTGCTAGATCTCTCCACCTTTGAAGGTGTTTGAGGTCTTGAGATTGAGGCCAGTAACAATTTAATATTTTTGTAAGGTATTTACGGGCATAATCTTTGTGCATGAAGCTTAGTACCGTCTTCATCGCACAAAAAGGTCTCAAGGAATACAAAGCATGTATTCTACCAAGTCTCTCTTCATGGGAGAATCTATAATACAAAAGCCTTTTGGACAGGCGACCAGCTCCAAGTAAATCTTGTCTTGAACTATTGTCAATTTCTCTAACTCTCTCTCTCTCTCTCCCTCTCTCTCTTCTCTATCTATCTATCTCTCTCTCTCTTACAAGTATTGTTCAGGCCAAGCTAACTAGGTAATATGGTTCTTTTGCTATCTCCAATCAAGTACTCTTCTTATGCTCACGATAAATTTCCTTAAAGAAATCCTCACTACACTCATCTTAATTCCACTACTTTTAATGTAATTTGTCCAATTCTGTTACATTGATAGCAGAGCTATTGGTTTCTCTTCTCTGGCTTAAGAAGAGAGGCCCTTAGGTTGTTCACCAAAGGTTAGACCTGTTCATTGCAAGAGGATAAGTGGGATATGGAACTATTATTCTCGTTGAAAAGAACTTAGTTTGAGCTACACTGTTGGGAACTATAGACTTAATAATGGAGTCTTTCGGGGATTGCCTTTTGCTTTGAGCTACTAGCAAGCTTAACATGAACCATAATAACCGAGCCACTACTCTTTGCAATCAACTGTCTCTAAACCACGGGTGTGGCTGCTTTAGAGCTAATAAAAGTAAAGAAGAGTAGCAACTAAAGTTTTGAGTTGCCAAAGCACAAAGTAGCATATACATAAGATTAGTTAGCATGATTGACAATAATATAGAGAGTAGAATGAATATTGATGACTCTAATTTTGCATATGAAGGTTCTACTAATGATGCCCCCATGTTTGTGAACTATCTTGTTACTAGGTTGTAATGGAAATGACCTATGAACATTGAGGATAGCGAAATCAAGAGAACTATATGAGACTTCTTTGAGAACATAGAGGGTGAACTTAACTAGCAACATAACCATTAGACTTAATTAACTTGGCATGAACAATACTTTTGCAAGAGAGATAATTAGAGAACTTGACAATAGTTGAGAACTGAATTTATGCAAAGCTGATCCCCCCACCAGAAGGATTTTTTTAATTCACTTACCGACACCCTATCACCTTTGACGCATGCCTTATCACTTTATTTGGGTCATGGACCGGGTTTGTCGGTCCTATAGGTGTGTAGGTGATTGTCGATGAGAGGCTCACCACTTATCTCATTTTTACATTATTTTTGCTATGACTCGTCACTGTGGGTGTCTATGTGTCAATGGTCAGATTCATATAAAGGTCCATTTCGACCTAAAATATTCATTTTGGAGGTGTATGCTAAAGAAGTGCTCTTGCTCTACCTCTACCTTCTTCTCCATCGTGTGCTTGAGAGTGTGTGTGTATGCTTGAGAGAGAGAGAGAGAGAGAGAGAGAGAGAGAGAGAGAGAGAGAGAGCATTGCGTCAACATCGTGTGTGTGTGTGTGTGTGTGTGTATGCTTGAGAGAGAGAGAGAGAGAGAGAGAGAGAGAGAGAGAGAGAGAGAGAGAGAGAGAGCATTGCGTCAGCATCAGTGGTTGAGCACGGCAATGATGGCTCCCTCTTCTTTGCGGCATAGAATCATTCACGACGGGAAGCATAGAGAAGTGAGTGACACACCATTTCCCCCTTTGAGCTTACTAGGACAATCTAGTTGTGTGCTTACATCTATTCGTGGCTTGCACACAGTATTCGGTAAGTCCCCAACCTCCAACACGTGCGATAGAAGCGTACATTTTTTGTGCTGTTGCTCGGGGATTACCCTGCACCAAGCTCAAGGAGCACTCAGTGTTGCCTCGTGAAGCCATTCATTTCTGTCCTTTTTGGGTTTTTTTGGAGTTTTGATTAGGTTTGTTAGTGCTGCAAGGTGCATCTTTGTGCACGTTTGGTTAGGTCTGTTTAAGCTTTGTAATGTGCCGGTTTGAACATGTGTGTTAGTGTTAGTAGCTATATAATGTGTAGGTTTTTTGCAGTGGACAGTGAGAAGGTTGTTAGTTCTGTTAGTGTTGCAGTGTGCAGTGTTATTTAGTTCTAGTTCTGACAAAACTGCAAGTTGTAGTTGCACGCATTAGGCAGGCTCTTTGCGTGTGAGCTCGACGTCCAAGACGCTTGTTTTGAGCTATCACACGCCATATTTTATGGCTTGGTTAGAAAAAAGGACAAACAAAATTTTGAGAGTAAATTTAGATTACAAAATACTCAAAAAACTAGGTGAACAGCCTTCATGGACACTAACCAACACTTCTAGGGTGTGGAGGTCACATGCACCTATGCTCTGGTTGTCTACTAGAGGAAGATCATATAGAGAGTGTCTCTTTTTACGCGGGCATCCATTATTCCTCCACATTAGGCTCTAGGCCCTCAACGGGAACTCAATGTAGTACCACTCAAGACCCACATATTGCATCTAGTGAATCTTCATCTGAGTATGACTTCACGGAAGGTTCCTGGATGCCCAATCCCGATAGTTCAAGTCAAGACATGCATGCCATGGACCCATGGTCCATGCCGAGCGTGTTTAGCCGCTTGAAAGAGACTTTTAGAGAGCCACTCACTTTGAACATGGAGGTAGTGATGTAAATGAAGGGGGTGGGGAGTAAATTCACCATTCATGACCAATGTAGACCCCATGCTCCTGAAGAGTGTGCATGTGAATACTCCATTCATTTCTCTTGAGAGCTATTCCCCTCTGAGGTTATATTACCTAATGGTAGAAGCCTTGCCTAAGTGCAAGAGGTTTGAGTGATATATCCATGTAGCTAGGGAAAAGGAAATCAAAAGCTTACACAAGGCAGATCAATGGAGAGAGCTAAAGGCGAAGCCCCTATCTCAACATCCATGCTAGTCAAGCAATCAAGTGCTCCTGAATTAGCGTCAAACCATAGACATCCACATTGTATCTAGTTTAATGGACACCCCTAGAACCTCAATCTTAGATGGAGCGTTTCTGAATGAAAATTGGGAGTATGAACTACAAACGGAGGCTTTAACCAACCTATCCACAAGTCACACCTATCACGTGGGTTGGTTAGATATTGTGCAATCCACATTGTGTGCTACTATCATAGAGGAGAAACAACAAAGAGTTTGTGATGTCATCCATAGGGTTATTGAGCTGGAGAGGCAGAACAAAGGGATGCACATGCCTTAGACGGGTCTCATGAGATTCTTGGATACAGGGAAGGCTAAGCAACCAACTTCATCACAAATAGAGACTCCCTCAATAAGCCCAATGGATCCTCCATATGTTGTTTCACCAGGGGTCTCAGTATAATCTAAGCTCACAAATGATAGATTTACCTTTTCAAGTTTAGCTCATCTTTCTCTTGATGAAACCACGGCTACCATGCCTACCCTAGTGATGGGCATGACAAAAAACACGCCATGGAACTCAGTTTTTAGTAAAGCGCCGCTACATGGTGGCCCGATGCCTACAATAGTACCTACAAGTGTGTATCAATCATATGTACCTATGGGCCTTGGTGCTCATGTAGATCCTACCCTCCCATTGTTTCAAAAACTTATGCTCCACGATCACAACATCCGAGCCCTTATTTCAATGAGACCATACCAGCTAGCATTAGCATGTAACATCACATGTTTGCTATGCCAAGGGCCACACATATGAGCTTTGGGCCACCACATGGCACAACATCATACCCATCTTGGGACCCGAGGATCACCCGTATGCCTAACCTGATGCCAACCCCCATTCCACATGCAAAAATATGTGTAACACGCCTGATAGAGAGCGTCAAAGTAAGGCAATATAAATAGCCAAGCTCACAGAAAAATTTACTGGAGACAGGGATGTGAGAAAGCATATCAAAGTATTTGAACAAATATGAGATTCCCTAGGAGAACACAATGAACTGCATAAGAGTAATGCTTTAAGCCTGACCTTGAGTGAGAAGGTTGGGGATTGGTATAAGACTCTAAGGGTGGAAGAGAAAACAATTTACCCTACTCTTAGGAGAGTGTTCTTGAAAGAGTACATACAAGAGGGAGTGCTTTGGGGTGTAGCCTCTCAGCTCCAAAAAGCCCAATGAGAGGAAGCACAGTCCGTGAGAGACTTTATTAGTCGCTTGAAGAATTTGAATTATCGTTTTATCCAAATGAGTGCTTCAATAATAACCAATTGATTGATAGATTCATTTGGGGACTACGACATGAGGATATCTACAATGGCCTAGTCATTAGAGGTATCACCACTTGGGAAGCAGTCACCACCAATGCAATCCAATTGGAAAATAATATAATAATTCAAATAGAAAGAGTGTTTGTTGAGCCTAAATCTACTAACTTGCAAGCATTGGGGCATGAACCAATGACCATAAAACGTATTTCTAAAGAGCCAAATATATCTGAGATAACTTTAGCAGATCTCACCAAGGCCATTCAAGAAAGTCTTAGAGACAATGGTGCTCCACAAAACAATCATATGTATCCCAATAGGGAGCATTAATGGTGCTCAAAAGAGTGTTTGTTGAGCCTAAATCTACTAACTTGCAAGCATTGGGGCATGAACCAACGACCATAAAACGTATTTCTAAAGAGACAAATATATCTGAGATAACTTTAGCAGATCTCACAAAGGCCATTCAAGAAAGTCTTAGAGACAATGGTGCTCCACAAAACAATCATATGTATCCCAATAGGGAGAATTAATGGTGCTCAGTTTGATTTGGTCCACATAGTACCAATGGATGCCCTATGTTTAGAGTAAAAATTGATGGGAAATGCAATGCATATGGAGGTATGGTCATCAATGCAAGGCTTGCATAGTATTTAAACATGCAATGGACAATAGACCAACTTTAGCATAGGTAGATACACCTCAAATTCCTACATTGATTCCAGCCCCACCTCTTGAACAACCATCACACGACCTATGGCCCAAAATGTTGTTCAAACAACACCATTACCACCTCCAGTGCTAGGCTCACAACCCCCACATTCGAGAATCACTTCTATGAATCAAGTGGATTGTGAGTCATCTATTGCTTGTGTGGATTGCGAGGATAAGTTAGACCCTAATATTGCATATGGGATTGATGCATTTGAAGAAACTTCACAACATTACATGGAGGACTATTGGGGACAAGTCAAACCTATCTATCAAGTAGTTGCTCTTGCGACAAGAGGCCAAAATATCAATTTCACTGCCAAGAGACCACCTCTTGAATGCTACAAGTGTGGGGGTCTACACCGTGTAGCCAAATGTCCTATTAGACTACAAAAGAATGCCACACTAATGCAAACCAATCAAGAGAGTACAACTACAATGCCGATACTCATGTGTAATCGATGTGGCATAGATCATTTGATTGCCCAGTGTCCTAATAATCCAAATTTGCCAAAGATCACCTCATTGAACTTAATTGAGGTTACCAAGGAGCCATCACAAAGTACACATGTGGTACCAGTAAATGTACTCACACGATCGATGCTCCAAAACCAAAATTATATTCTTGAAGAAAGAGACACAACATCGATTGCCCAATCTTAGAAGAAGAAGAAACACGAAGGAAAAGATCACAAAAAGTAGCGAAGTTGGACCCCACTTCAAAGACCACCATAGGGACTGGTGACAACCCCATGTATATGAACAACGTTAAAGAGAATTTTGATTTGAATGAATGAGACCATGGTTACTAAAATGGTCACTAGGAAAGAACAACCAAGGAAGATCAACATGAGCCACAATGGCTAGGACCCAAGAAGAAGATAGGAACTTACCCAAACCCTAAAGAGGAGATCAAGCGAGTCAAGCAATTAATGAGTTTGGTATAAGAGACCCAAAGGGATCTAGAGTGAGCACCTAGGCAGATCCTAATTACAAACACAGTGTTCCCTATGTGAAATCAACCTCACAAAGACCATAGACCACTAGACATATCTAGTGTCATCTGGCAAGAAGAAAGCGACTTTAAGTCATTGGGAAGTGGATGTACTCTCTTCTTGTTGGAGAGAATGTTTACAAAGGGATTACCTGACCCTATTGAAGAAATGGAGATCCCATCTTCCCCATGTCAAGGGACTGAAGCCCAAAAAATACCGTTAAATATTACCAAATTGATGGATTTCATGGCTTCAAAAGTTAGAACCACCATCATGTCTAGACTATATGGAGATCCCGAGGTATTTTTAGCTCTTTGAGCTTTCCTCAATGGAGAACTGAAAGTCGGACTACCACAATTTGCACAGACGCATGGAGCTAGGGAGATGCCAATAGAGGACGAACACTTAGATCCAAAAACCAACCTAGATGAGAAATTTTTTGTTGAAATACCTGTTAACAAGTTGGGACCTAAGTTGCATTATACGTTATACAAGAAACATATACCACGTCAGCAAAAACGGGTACCATAAATTTTTCCTAGTTTTTTGATCGAAAAAACTTCGATAAAAAATTCTTTCGATCGAAAGATATGTAGGAGAAAAAAAAATTCATCGAAAAATGTAATGATCGAAAAAAAAGTATATATATCAGCAACACGCCTTGTTGAGACTAGTGTTCCTCACGAAAGGTACTCGATGTCAACTATAGACAAAAGCAATAAATTTTTTTATAATTTAAAAATCAAAAATTAAAAAAGTTTTTAAATCTTTTGATTAAAATTAATTTAATGTTTTGTTAGAATTTGATTAATTATTTGTTTCAAAATCAAATTATGTAAGCTTTATATGTTGTGTGGAGCTCAAACTCTCACTCATACAAGGTGTTTATTTTTTAGGAGTCACTTGCTATGTGCTCAGTTTAATGACATGTGGAAGTGAATAAGGGATATAATTTAGAGATTTCCGTTGTGTGTACTCTCACATGAGGTTATCTGTCACTGTTAGCAAAATATAATAGAATAGAGGTCAGTTTATTTAGGTAGGTTCGATTTTGACGTGCAAATACTTTCTCACCTCAAAGTGAACATAGATAGATTTTTTTTTGTCTTGTGTAGAGCCATCACACTATGCTCTCACTGGAATCAAAATTTAGGAATTTCATGTCCAAATACATTGATATTACATTATCTTTATTTGGATTGCTACGTCTATCTTATTCTGTGATCGCACAAGTGCATCAAATACAGCTAGATAAGCTTTCAAAGATCTACCATGGAGTATGAGAAATTCATGTTCGCACTTTAGATAGATATGACAATCGTCAAGGATTGCAATTAATCCTCATGTTCCAATGAAAATCAATTTCAAGATTTGATCAATATTATTGATTATCCTAATGTGTGAAAACTTTAAGCTTGCACTTTAGATAAATTGATATAGTGCAAGGAGATGATGAGTTTTGTTTGTATTGTTTCAAATAAGTGATTATAATTATTGATTATCCTAATGTGTGAAAGACAAAAGATTGCACTTAAATGAATCAATATAGTGCAATGTGATTGAAATGTTTTGTTTGAAGTGATGAAGTTATTTAGTGCATCAAAATATAATTTGATTGACATGAGTTTATTGAAGAATGCAAATACTATTATTGTCTATTGTTAATTGATAATGTAGCGCAAGACTGATTGATAATGTGGATAGATTATGATCACTATATTTATTGATAGAGCATTGCTTGTGTAGTTTGTTGCTTTAAATTAATTTTGAGCTCGAAATTAACAAGTGGATTTTTTGATCTGGTAGTTTAAAGTTATTTGTCAGCATAATGAAAGGACATGAGTAGAGTTATGTCCACAAGCTACGTGCTGGAAAGAATATATCTTGATTGAAATGCAAGACCGACGGACATGTGTTCAATGGTAATGCGACCAGAATCAAAGAGCATTTGTTTAAAGGCTATAGTAATAGGACTGGCATGTTCCATGATCCATGGCATATAGATGCCATTGCACACATAAGTTGCACCTCTATGATAGAAAGAGTATGGTCGAGAGAAAGTGGAAATGAAACACATTTTTGTTAGGGTTCTATCTATTGCAGCATCAAGTGGAAGCTGTGAGAGGAACTGGTCGGCTTTTGACTTTATGCATACTAAGAAACAAAACCGGCTTCATCCTAAACGTGTTGCTGATTTGGTTTATGTTTTTTGCAACATGAGACCTATTCATAAGCTGGTGAACATTGCGACAAGAGCAGCACAAAAGCACTATGGTGTTTTTCAAACCCATGAAGCTATAGCTGCGAAAGTAGACAATGACAATGATATTGAATGGTAGATAGCTTCAGAATGCTCTGATATGGATGAAACAGATGATATGATTGGTGTGTTTGATAGAGACGTATGACTAAAGGTCTATAAGTTTTGCTCGCTGTGAGTATGTGAAAATTATGACACATTGCCATTTTACACTACAACATGTTCACCTCTCTCTCTCTCTCTCTCTCTCTCTCTCTCTCTCTCTCTATATATATATATATATATATATATATATATATATATATATATATATATATATATATATATATATATATATTTCTATCTCTCTCCCCATCTCAAGTTACTTTTGCAATAACAGTCATAATAACAGCTAGATACAATACAATACAAAACAATTTGTTTAATCAAGAATACAAAAATGGACAGCTGAGGGGATAAATGACGAGTTGTGATTACAAAAACTGTAGCCCTTTGCCAAAATAGATAGAGGTAAAGTGAGCGAAGTGCTCAAACCAAAGATTGAGTTAGCTCATTGAGTAGTTTGTCTATGCCAAACTTAGTACTTTCAGGCGTAAGAGATGGGCCTGGAGGTCCTTGTTACGAAGGACCAACTTGATATGGAAATGATACATAGAGTGTTGCATACTGTTGCACCTTGGCTTGGGCCTCTGATAGCTCTATCTCAAGCTCAAGGATTCTATCGTGCAAAATATCAGGTGTTTCTCCTTGGCTTAGAAGATCTTGCCCTTGGCTTGCCAATGCAACGAGTGTCTCTGATTATTCGGGAAGCAAAACTATGGGACGCTTGCGTGCAGGCATTGGATTATTGGCATGACTTGGTGCCACTTTCTATGCAATCCGACCATGCCCAATGCCAAATTTCTTGGGACGGTTTGACCAATCCACATGTCTCCCAAGGATTTCATAAACATAGAATTGTTGTATAAACTAGAGTGCCATGTGGTTGTTGTTTGGCATAACTCTCTCTCGACGTATGAATCTTTGTAGCAATACTCGTGCGAGTCTTTTGTGCTGCAAATATGATATCTTTACAGGAGCTGATCCCTTGGCATTGCTGCTAATTCAAAATAAATGTTGGCATACAAAGTGACTTGGACATAGCTTCCTGCACTCGTTAAGGCTGAGAGGCTTGCCTTGCAACCCGAACTCGTTCTCTTCGATTTGTGCAATAGCTTCGAGGCCTCTCTCTTGGCCATAACACTCTCTCACTTATTCCATATTTTTCAATCAAGAGAACATGCCATCATCAGGTATATTTTTTGTAACGTTAACAGGTTATCACTTTCAAATCTTGAAAGGAATAGACATGATAACTTAATCTTCCAGCAAGAAAGAGAGATAATATTTATCACCATGTCGTTGGAAAGAGACAAGATAACTTGATCAATTATATAATTTACAAGTGCAACTAAAGAGGATAATAAATATTTCATCACTTCAATCATCATCTGGTTGTAGATAAAAAATCATTACAATGTCATAGCCCACACTATGAGCACCGTTTAGACATAGAGAAAGATCAAAAGCATTAGGTCGGGTTGATGGATTGTTTCACTTGCCACTCTCAAGGTGGGTAAGTACATTGCTTAAAAAAACCATTTTATTTTGCTCTTGTGGCATTGACATGCACTTCAAGAGTCGTTTACAAGTATGACACATGTAGATATCCATGGACTCTCTCACTCTACTTTCTAGTTTCTATTTGCAAGTTTTAGAGAGGAGGAAATCATGTCGTTGTCATGGTCTTTGTACATGATCCCCAATCCACAATGCCTGCATAGAGCCCCTTTTGTCCGAAGTGAAGCATCATGTTGTGGGAGTGAAGGTCATTGTGGAGATAGTCGTGCGCATGTAGATACTTCAGGGTCTGAAGAAGAGCATGAATTATCTGCAAAATGTTATTTTGGAATAACTATATTGTTCCTTCCATGGTTACATAATCGCAAATGATAGGTTGGATGCCATCTGCAATGCACTCTCTTATCCACTACTCTACATGGCCGCCATTCCAAAAACGTGAAATGAGCATTGGATGCCCCATGTGGTGGACCATGGGAAGTAGATAAATAATGCTCTATGTAGTCGTGCGCATGTAGATACTTCAGGGTCTGAAGAAGAGCATGTATTATCTGCAAAATGTTATTTTGGAATAACTATATTGTTCCTTCTATGTTACATAATCGCAAATGATAGGTTGGCTGCCATCTGCAATGCACTCTCTTATCCACTACTCTACATGGCCGCCATTCCAAAAACGTGAAATGAGCATTGGATGCTCTATGTGGTGGACCATGGGAAGTAGATAAATAATGCCGCATGAGCAATATCCAAAGCTGTGGCTTTGTCCTTGACCTGCTGATCCACTGTGGTTCCATGCAAGTGGACTTTGAAGATTTTTGCCGCATACAATGTCTCTTTAAATGCAAGGTGTGTGGTAACTACATGCTTCACATGTGCCCATCTCCCTTCTCCCAGTTGTGGAGCATGTATGTTGAAGATTGCATTTTCTAGAAAAAGATGTAATATAGGGTGGAGATGAGATTGATCGAGAGCAAGAGTGGCACTAGCAAGAGACTCTATTCTAAGCGTAGTTTCTGGCTCTGTAGTAGCATCGAACGATCTAAATTCCAATCTCGTGCGCTTTGCTACTCTTTCCAGCTTTCCCTTGCTCTTAGACTCAATATACAACTGTTGCACAAGTTGTATGCAAGTAGCTATGCCTAACAAAGTAATGATTTCAAGATTTTTTAGATCTTGAGAAATCTTTGAAATCTATCCAATAGACTGCTTGACCATCTTCAATAATAAACTTGATGTCATTAGAGATATGCCAAAAGTAGAAGGCGTAAATGTGTGATGAAGCGGCTCAAAGACATAGTTCACTAAGGCCTCTGTGAATTGGTAATAATGTTCTGGAGTAGAGGGGTTTAGGCAACATTGAAGCTCAGGCTCTGACTAACATAAACGTTGTCAGAGGAGAGGGAAAAATATCAAAATTGTGCTATGATCCTAATGCTTCACAATTTGACATAATTCATAGCAAATGACGATAAATTATGATTGTAATACATACATTATACAATAGAGATGAGAATACACAAAGAGAGAGATGGAGGGAGGTGAA
Organism: Adiantum capillus-veneris; assembly: GCF_014529385.1. Taxonomy (NCBI): domain Eukaryota; kingdom Viridiplantae; phylum Streptophyta; class Polypodiopsida; order Polypodiales; family Pteridaceae; genus Adiantum; species Adiantum capillus-veneris. Next base: position 134,368,430 of record NC_140947.1, read on the forward strand.
CACGTCACTAGGAGTGTGAGGTACGCTCATCACAAGAACTGGACCCTATTATGTGTGTTACGTAATACACATAAATGACAGAGCATGAATGTGAACCAACCCAGCTTGTGTGAGGTATGCTTAACACAAGTCCTGGACATTTTTGTAATGTTAAATGATAGTTTAATCAGTTTAATCCCTGATGAAGTGTGTGGAATGCACAACACAACCATCAATGGACAATTTAGAAATCTGAGATTGTGGTCAAACATCGTACATATTTACATCCAAGGCAACACCAAGTCATTTACTGATGAGTGGTGTATCTAAAGATAAAAAAGTACAAGGCGTGTCATGCCAAGATGAAGAGGGTATAGGTCTCTCCACTCTTAGTTAGACAAACGTATCCCTCATATTTCTATGTAGTAAGAACGATGTTACTTAATTCAATCCCTGATGAAGTGTGTGGATCTCACAACACAAACATCAGCGAACAACTTTACAATCTCAGATGCATGCCAAATATCATATGTATCTGCATCCAAGAAAACATCAAGTCATCTAGTGATGAACAATCTGTCTTTGGAGTTTAAAACACAAGAGTAAATAGTGCATCACACAAAGATGAAGAGGGCATAAAGTATGCATCTCTCTACTCTCAATTTGACGAACAGAACTCTTGCATTTCTACGTGATACAAACGATAATTTGATTGATCTAAAATTGAGCAGCCTATAGGTCACTCTAAAGTGAGAGGTGTAGCATCATGCCTACTGAACTCCACAACTCGACCACCAAATTTGGCTACACAACACGAGAAAAGTGACTAGTTTCTACACACTTTTGGAGTGAGCCGCATGGCTACACACCACGAAGTGGCCTATAACCTGCAAGCCAACTCTGTGGTGAGAGAAAAAAAACTGCACCACACGAGTCTAGCACAACACACAAAAACGAGCTAGAAAAAACAATGACAACTTTAATATTACATCTCAAACTCCAAATATCCAGTGGTCTTCTCCTGCAGGTGCTGCTTTCGATCAAAACCGGTGATGGTTTCTATAACTATTTTTTCAATCGAAAAGACTTTCGATCGAAAGATATTTTGATCGATTTACCTTTCGATAAAAAAGAAATAAAATGGCTATTCTGTGATTATTCGGGATTTTGGTGTATAATGACGTTCTATCCGTATGTTTTTCTTGGTACGGCGTATAAATGCAACGCACATTGGGACAATACTTTGAAGGCGATGAATCCAATGCGACCATACCAATCACTACCAAGGGATTAACTGTGAAGGGAATCCTTGATGGTGGCATTGGGGTTAGCATTGTAACTAAAAATTGATGGGAATCTATGGGAAGACTTCACCTTGGGACTACAAACATAGTGGTAAAGATAGCCAATGGACTATTGTTAAACCTATTGAAATGCTAGAAGATCTCAAGATCAATCCTTGGCATGCCTTCATTGTTATAGATTTTTCCAAGCACACTATGTCATCTGAGATGATATTAGGACGTCCTTCAGGAGGGAAGCAAAAATGGTGCATGACTGATCTAAAAACCATGTCTACTTATAGTTCCAAGACTCTATCATTCGAGTTGATCTTGTGATTGGTTGGGCACATCCTCTAGGAAACATATTTTAATTGACCATCGATCTAACACCACAACTCACTTGGCCCCATTGCACTATTATTACATGTGTAAAAAGGACACTGATGTTGGAGAAGATTCCCCTTATATGGATGTTCTACCTGGAATGCGTGAGTCTGAGAACGTAGATTGGGTCCACCTAGCAGCAACCATAGATATTTTGGGAAATAGGGGGATGACCTGGGTAGCACCTGAGGGGGATGAAATGCCACAACTTGTACCTTCAAATATGATAGGAGCAATGCATATAGCTCGCGGGGACCTACAAGGTGAAGGCTTGATTGACACTGAAACCAGTAGCATCTCAAAAGACTATAGCTCACATGATTTGGATTCTGGATCATTAGTTGGAATCGACTCTGAGGATGAAGGATGAATTGAGTATTGGCACAAATATGGAAACAAACCATACGGAGCCCAACTGTGCCCTAACTGACAATCTATCCGGGAGAGGAGAAGACACGAGTAGCGATTCATTTAGTGACTCTTCACTAAAGGAAGGTCGTAATATAAAATTAAACAAGAGAAGTAAGAGACATAAGAGGCGAAGATATCAAGCAAATGTGCGTGCTAGGATAAATGAAAATAAATCTACTGCAGAAGGGCTTAATTATGTGGGGGCATGTGATACTCATCAAAAGTTGATAAATAATTGGATTAAATATCTTCAAAATTTCATGTGGTGTAGTTCACAACCCATTGACATCGCACAGTTAGAAGCTACACATAAGCCAAAGTTGAGCCATACTGTAAGGAGACGAGAAAATCGGGATCTAGCTCAACAACAAAAGGAAGAAAAAGAGAAATTACAGTCCACATAACAACAAGACCCTACATATTTACATCCTACACCTGAGCATTTCAAATCCTACACCATGGAGGAGTGTAAGGTTGTGTATACAAAGGCTCAGAGAACACCTATTGATGGAAGTCATGGAGTCTATGATGGTCCAACAATAGTTAAGGAAATAGAGTTAGCAGACCCAGGTGAGGAGTCCAAACCTGTTTTCATTGCCCAAGATTTGACAGAGACTGAGGAATATGTACTTAAGGAGCTTCTCAAGGAATTCAAGGAGATATTTTCTTGGACATATCATGATATCAAAGGTGTTCCACCTTCCATGGTTCAACACACAATTCCGATGAAAAGCATGGCTAAACTAGTCCAACAACGACCCTACCCAATGAATCCTAAGTATGAAAAGATTGTTCAAGAAGAGATTGAAAATCTTGTCAGATGCGGATTCATATACCCTATTGAGCACTCAAAATGGGTGTCTCCAATATTTATTGTGCCAAAAAACAATGGAAAACGCGTGGATCTCAAGAAGGTCAATGCCGCCACTAGGAGAGACCATTATCCCTTGCCATATTTGGAACATGTGCTTAAAAGAGTTGCATGAAAGGAAGCTTATAACTTTTTAGATAGATACTCTCGCTACAATAAAATCACAATTGCACTAGAGAACCAAGCTAAAACTACTTTTATAACGAAATTTGGAGTGTTTGCATTGCGTGTTATGGATTTTGGCTTAACCAATTGTTAACTGAGTCAACGTCAGTTAACAAAAGCTGCTAAAGATTGAAGACGCACGAATGCACATCGAGGATGAATACAAAGAAGCAGTGAAGATTGGAACTACATATTTTTCACAATTTCCCAAAATGGTTATGTATTGTAAATTCCCGATTTGTCTCAAGCGAATATATCTTGCATGAGACAGTTAAAAGTAGCTGGAACATTCGTAAGACCAAAAGGCATCACGATGAACTCATAATGCCCATACCGGGTGTTGAAAGAAATTTTGTAAATATCTCCCTCCTTAATCCGGATTTGATGGTAACCTGATCTGAAGTCAATTTTTGTGAATACCTTGGCTCCATGTAATCTATCAAGCAATTCATCGATGCGAGGAATAGGGTACTTATTCTTTACCGATACCTGGTTAAGTCCCCTATAATCGATGCAGATACGTAAAGATCCATCCTTCTTCTTTTGGAATAGAACAGACACTTCCTAAGGTGAAATGCTTGGTCTTATGAATCCTTGTTCAATAAGCTGACGAAACTGTTCTTTTAATTCAATAGCTTCAGGGAGGGACATTTTGTATGGTCTTTTTGAAATTGGTTCACTACCTGGAAAGGTTTCTATTTCGTGGTCTATATCCCTTGGAGGAGGTAAATTTGAGAGATCTTGCGGAAATATATCTGAAAATTCCTTAAGCCATTCTAGAGTTGTGTCATCCCTTGAATCATCTGCCTTATTAAGTTTTACCACAAAAATCTGTTGCCCCTTATGTAACCCCTTCAGAAGTCGACTAGCCTTAACTAAATGAGCCTTAGGCTTTCCGTTTGATCCTTGTACTAATGTTTCTTCACCTAAGTGATTTTTGAAAGTTAAGTTCCCTTGAGCACAGTGAATTGGGCTTGATTTTTGATTAACCAATTCATTCCTAGAATACCATCATATATTCCTACTAGTAGAGTCCGAAAGTAAGATGAAGTCAGGGTTCCCCCTAGTTCAAACTCAACTTCCCCAGCCGTAAATTGAGATAGAACCTCTTTCCCATTTGCTAGTTCTACCACTAGTTTCTTGGTGGGATATTGGTTTAATTTAAGTTTTCCTAAAAATTTAGGGGAGAGAAAAGAGTGTGTGTTGCCACAATCTATAAGTAGTTCAAAATTTTCACCTTCTCTGTTTGTAGTGGTTTGGATGATAGCATACTATTGCCGAGCTCCAGGGTTATCAATGGTGGAAAAAAGAGTAGCTCTTTCATCTTCCTCATCCAGCAAGGTAGGCTCTCCTACTGCGGCATAAGCTCTGGCTCCTCTACCTCTTCCTCTACCTCGTCCTCTATTGCCTCTACCTCTTTGATTATTTCCTTGTCCTATTTGAGTCTGAGGAGTGGTTCCGATAGCAACTCGGGGATTTTTCCCCTTAGGACATTGACTCCTGTAGTGTCCCATTCTATTGCATCCATATCATGTGATGTTTGGAAAAGTCTGCTCTATAGTGGCTGCAACTGACACTACCCTTCGTTGGTTTCCTTGGTTATAGTTTCCTCTTGCTCTTCCTCTAAAGTTATTGTAGTTGTAATAGCTCCTAGCGGGGGGGGGGGTTCCTTCAGCTGCAAGTGGTTTAGCTCTTAGAAGAGCATCTTGAATAGAGATGGGTCTCATAGCTTCCAAGAGAGTACTTAAAGGTTTATTTAGACCCTGGTAGAAATGAGCAATCTATTGTTCCATAGTCATTGGTGGTGCGTAACGTCGTAAAGACACATATTTGGTGTAGTACTCTTCCAAAGTAAGCCCTAACTGTTTGAGGGCGAAGAATTCATTCATTTTAATAGCTTGGTGAGCTGGAGGAAAATATCTTTCTTTCACTGCCTGCTTCATTCTTTCCCAGGAGGGACTAATGAAAGGGTTATCTCTACAGTATTGTTCCCACCAGAGTTTGGCATCTCCGGTGAGTCGAAACATTCCTAACATTGCCTGATTTTCCGAAGCAGTTCCTGCTACCAAGAAATAATCATCATGGCGTCGAGCCAGGCTTCGGCATCACGTTCTAAGTTGGTTCCTTCTCCCTTGAAAGTTGGGAGTTGAACTTGTTTTAACAGTAGTTTCTTTTCCTGGGTGGGAGTATAGAGACTTTTTGCATTTCCCTGGGTTTGTAATTAATGAAAATCTTTTAGTGATTACACTACTTTTGTTTTGTCATGCAAGCTTTCTAATCTATATACTTTTAAAACAATGAAAATAGAAATTTGACAATCATTATCACCATCTCAATTAAACTCCACAAGCGTGTCATAAAACCATGGTATATACAATGGTTAATACAACACTGACTCATACTATGTACAAGATGGACTCATACTATGTACAAGATGGACTCATACTATATACAAGATGGACTCATGCTATATACAATGTGTAACTGTCTAAATCAACATCCTCTTTACTACTGGTGGGTCTGACAGGGGATCAAAAAATATGACATCTTTTGGTCCCCTAAACTTTAGGCCCTACCCTCATAGGCCTAATCCTACCTGGGTATATTACTTTGGCTACCTGATCATATACCCACTGATTCTGTGACACTTCTACCCCATCTATAATAATGGTATGATCTGGATCTTCAGTCCCACTGAAAAAGAAAACTTCGATGGTCTGAAGTGTTTCTGTCCACTTGAGTCTTTTCAGATTGAGTGCCAACCCTTCTACCTGTCTCGCATCAATCAGGAAAATTCCGCCAAATTGTGACCAGCTGATTCCCCGTGTAGGAGGAGGGAAAAACATTACATCTAACAATTGCATGATGCTCTTGCGAAGTACAAAGTTATTGGAGCTGCAAGCAGCCTCAAACATGATGTTGAAAATCACAAACTTTTGGTAAGCTTGGCGGATATTCTCCTGTATTGATAGGGAAATTTTCATTTCACAATATACCATAATTAAAAATGCCGTATAACTTGTGCATATTTTTTCAACTTTTACCATCCTAAGGTCAGGACCTTATTAAACCAGGCTCTGATACCACTTGTAAGGTCCCCAATCCCGCCGACACCAAAAACGGGATGGTACCATTGACAGGTCTCTAGGCCTACTAAAGTCAGAGTCCTTAAACAAGAAAAGTTACAGGGAATTCACCCTTACCATTGACAATGGTTTAGGTTTATAGCCCTAGAAATAGACCTACTCGTGTCTCACAGTGGAAACGAGACTATAAAAAAAATATTCCGGCCCCATAACTTCATCATTCAGATTATGGTTTCCTTAGCCAACACTTTTTCCCCCCTAACATATGTGAGGGCACAGCCGTTGGTGGATTCCTCTTCCAAGTGAAGAAGTTTCTAAACGTTTTAGCGTGCAAGAATGGATAGTTACCTGACTAATCAGGTCCATCCGTCCATAATTGACAACCTTAGTCAATCCCTACTTACCACCTCGCACTCACACATGATTTCTGTGTTGTTTAATTACTACCACATTCTTTTCACAATTAAAATAATGATTCCTTTTAACTTTCACAAATGCATTTCATTAAGATAACCTTTGAAAACAATATCGAAGACATTCTTTCAGCAAACAAACATCTTTAGACTTAAGACAAGGTACTGTCATTCTGAAGTATCTCTGACTAGTACTGGCTTGTCTCAAGACCACCTATACAGGGGTGAAAAAACGACACCCATTCGTTATTTATAAAAACCGGGGTGGAAAAAGCCATCACCCAAAGTCCGGGCGCCCATATGCCAACCGGCTGCCCATACAACCGGGCAGTTCCTCTAGGATAAACTTGAAAGTAATATCCACAAACACAAACAAGCACGGGATAAAGACTCCATGTGTGCTGAGGAAACCGATTCATCCATGATGGTATTGCCATCATTACTCATTACGTGGAGTAAAATATTTCCAAGGAATCAGAGGTGTCTTGAGACAAGCTGTCTTAAGGATGGTCAAATATTTCTTTCCTAGGTCAATCAGTCATAACCCAATCATTTCTTTCCTATTTACAATCATTGCTCGTTGATTTCATGAACGTTACCTTCCATTTACAGCCAATTTATTCTTCCTAACCTTACGTATGCAATGTTAACTTAAAATGAATTTTAAAAGATTTTAAGTGAAAAAAATAGAAATCCACCTGAGACTGCTCGCCCATGTGCTGTGGGGCGAGAGCCCGTAGACTTTCCTCCGTTGGCCTATGGCTAGGCTTAGCCTCATGGTCATTAGTGGCTTTGTTTCTTTTGTTGCTAACATCCTCTTCCTCGGTAAGAGGATTTCCCCTGGTTCTCTTTGGAGCCATGTCGACAGCCTTATAAAAAGACTTAATCGATCAGAACTTTAATTGAATAATCTTCTTTTTCCTTTTTTTAAACCAAAAAATAAGGATTTTTGGAGTAAGTAGGTTCTTTAATAGTCAATTTGATGAGATATTCCTCCTGTAACTTATTTATGCTATAAGTAACTTCCCATAATTACCATTTAATTTGGGAAGCCCTTTTACTAGGTTTATCCTTAGTCTATATTCCATTTTAGCCTTAGTAAATTATAAATTTCTATCGGCTAATGGACTACTCACCCTAAATTGTAATTGAATATGTTCTATCTTTAGAAATTTTCATAAATTTGATTTATAACCTTTCCTTCTTATACTTATGGTCTAATTTACTTAGAGTTTTGCTGATAGTAATTTATTATACCAACCATTTATGCTGAGGTAATTTTCCACCCTTCAATAGTGATTTTGGACCTTAGGTATTTTTGATAATTAAATGAATTCATTTACTAATTTTCTTTCTTTATTTTATATGCAAAATTGGTTACTTTTATTGAAGATAAATACCTAAACTATTGATCTGAGGTTGGGGTATTTATCATGGGTTCCTCAAGGTGTTTTCTACCTCTAATATTTATATCAAAGGTTTTTGAAATAGTTTACTATATCCCCTCTTTTATTTTCTCCTAAAAATAATATAATTTTTCTAAAATAATTAGGTAAACTAATTATCTAAGGGTAAAAAAATTATCACGGGTTTTATAAGGTGTAATTAATCTCTAATAAATAACTCAAAGAATTTTGAGTCAATTTGCTAATTTCCCCCTTTTAATTTGTCCTAAAAATAGAGTAATTTTGCTAAAGTCATTAGGTAAATTAATTATCTGAGATTGAAATAATTATCACAAGTTTTCTCACATGTAATTAACCTCTGATAAATAACTCAAATCAATTAGAATCCGTTTAGTAATTTTCCCTATTTAATTTGTCCTAAAAATGGAGTATTTCTGCTAAAGTAATTAGGTAAATTAATTATCTGAGCTTGACATAATTATCACGGGTTTGCTAACATTTAATTAACCTCTATTAAATAACTCAAAACATTTTGAATCAATTTGATTATTTTTTACTTTAATTTTCTCTAAAAAATAGTGTAATTCTGCCTAATTAATTATGAAAATTATTCTAAAAACTATAAGATAATTTTGATAGCTTAATGACTGTATAATACAGTTTTGATAATTACCTCATCTTAATCTAAACTTAATTAATATATTTTCCATTAATTTATGGATAATTTGGATAATTTAAGCCCTAATATGATAGGATAACTAATTAGCTTAATATTCCTGAGCTTAATTACAACAATCAGTAGAGAATATTTTATTAAGAGAGGATTTATGAGTATACATAGGCATAATATTTAATTTATTAAGAAAATAGATTAATCTAGCCTTGCTAATTGAGAAAGATTAGACTAATTACCGTTTAAGTTAATCAACTTAATCTCTAGTGATTTCTGCGTAGTGGTCTCTCTAGATGAGAGGGAGTGTGCCAAGGCTCTGAGTCTAAATTTTTATTAAGGGAAGGGGTTCTTTTTATAGTTTTTCTGGGCCCCGAGCTGTTCCTGGTAGGTTTCGACACCCCAAGCAGGCCTCCAGCTTGAAGATGGCACCAATTGCTGCTATATTAGTCTCTGGCAGGTTCCCCCCAGCTCCACACTACCCCCATCCCTTCCAGAATTGATTTTGGTTGATTTGACTGATTTCTAATGATGAAAATTGGAATATCAGTTAATTCTAGAACCTTGGGATAAGAAAGTCTTTGTTACTAATTATTACTGAAACCATCCAATTTTTATTAACTAATTGAATTCCTAGTGTAACCTTCCAGGGCCTGTAACTTTTCCAGTTTTTATCGGATTCTGATTCTGAAAATTACTAACCATAGTAAAGCTCTGCTTATGATTCCAAAAATACCAATATTAGCCATGATTGAATCCTTCAACAATGGTTTTCAAAGTTAATTTTACAAGCTTTGTACAATTTTTAAGGTTTCGAAAATTGGAAACCTTACATAATTTCACTACTAATTTCACTAGTGTGTTTATGGTTTTGTGAATTCTAGATGTGTGTGCATGAAGCAATGTGTTCATTATTTTCTAATTTGTCACCGTATCTTGCCAATTGTGTGTTTACACACTCTAATTTCACATTAACCCCTTGCTAATTTCGCTAATTTGTCTAGCTTACACACTAATTTGTTTCTACGGATTGGAGCTTTCAATCGTTCAATCGATCTTCATTGGAAAGGTAATCAAGGTGGTATTCTCAACCTCCCTAAAATCTAAAGATGTGTAGAATTGTATAGAGACTCCACTATGATGCAATGTAATGTCAATGCCATGTTGTTGCAATGCAATGTTGATGCTATGATGCTATGAAATTTTTGGATTGTTTGTTTTCATGCCGTCGTAGTGCCGAAATGTTTCAGATTTGGTGGCGTATGAAATTGACAAGTTCAATTGCTAATTGGTGATTGTAGATTGCTAATTGAGTGTCTAATTGGTCTAATTGCAAGTGTGTGCGCATTCTAATTGAGTGTGTGTATGCCTAATTTTAGGTGTGTGTACACTATTTTATCCTTGATTGTGCACCTAAAAATCAATGCGTACTTAATGATTTTTCAATTGTGATGATTGATGTGTGAAATCACATTGCAATTTTGACAAGATTTACCCTTTTGTGTGCGCACCTAAAGATTGGTAAAAACTGTCAATTATTAGTGTATGTGCGCCTAAAAAGTGCTTAATGTGCATGATTAATTCAATTTTGATTGCATATTTGATGTGTGTAATGGTTAATTGCTGCATTTTTGAGCTCAAAACAGGGATTTACACACTCCAAAGGCATCAAATTTTGACCTAATTTTGCCACTAATTTTGTTGATTTAATTGCCTAGTTTGGATTTTATTGATCAAATTATTTGGCAATCGAATTGATGTGGTTTTTATGATTTTATTTGGCTGTACTTATCCCCTAGTGTGGAGAATTTTTTTTAAAAAAGAGTATTTTTCGAATAATTTTATTAAATTTTTTGCTAGCTTTTTTACTTAATTCCATAAAAATTTGATATCTTGCGATCTTTATGAGCTGTTTTGAATGTGTATTTATGGCTGGATTTTGAGTGCATATGGACTTTTGCTCGTCAAATTTTGAGCGTTTTGCTATTTTGGAGGGCCAGGTTGGCGATTTTGAATTTGGCTTTTTCGGTAAAAGCTGTTGTTTTTGATGTGGTTTTGCGTGTTGAAAATGTACGATTGTGATTGTCGATGATTTTCTCAGATTTCTAGAGTTTTTCAAGAATCTTTTGGATTTTTCTTGGAGATTTTTGGGTGATTTTTAACGTTTTGGCTCAGTTCCGGCCTAATTTTGGCACTTTTAAACGTTGGAACAAAAAAACGGATTTGGAGTTTCGGTGTGGATCAACGAGATTTATGGAACCTTGGCGTGCAGTCCAGCCCGATGTCAAAGGTCGTGGCAAGTAAGTTTGATTTTTTCATGCTCGCGGTGTGAACGGCTCCTTGCATTGATAAGGTTTAGTTTTTTCAAAAATAAAAAAAATAAAAACCTCTCCCCCTCCCAAAAGTCCGATTATTAACCTTCTCTCTCCTCCCCACTCTCTTCTCTTACTCTCTCTCTTCCCCCGCTCCTAAGCGGTCATTATCTCTCTCTCCCCCCTTTCCTAACGATTATTAACCCTATCTGTCATCCCCCTCACTCTCTCTTCTCCCCTCCCTAACTAGCCGCTTCCCTTCTCTCTCTCTCTCTCTCTCTCTCTCTCTCTCTCTCTCTCTCTCTCTCTCTCTCTCTCTCTCTCCCTTTTTCTCTCTCCTACCCGCTTTGTCGTGTACTCCCCAGGGCCTGCTGCCCCACATTCGATGCTGTCGTACCGAATCTTTCTCTCTTTGTCTCATATCGCGTACACCATTAAGGTCACCCCTGCAGCGCCGAGCCCGATACCCAACCCTCTCTCTCTCTCTCTCTCTCTCTCTCTCTCTCTCTCTCTCTCTCTCTCTCCAACACGTCATATTCTCTCTCTCTCTCTCTCTCTCTCTCTCTCTCTCTCTCTCTCTCTCTCTCTCTCTCTCTCTCTCTCTCTCTCTCTCTCTCTCTTCCACGCCTACCCACAGGCTGTCATCCTCTCTCGTACTCTCTCTCATTGACTCGCGTGCACCAAGCCTACTCTCTCTCGCTTCTCTCTCTGCCTCGATCGTGCGTTGGACTGCCTGCACTCTCTCTCTCTCTTTCTCTCTCTCTCTCTCTCTCTCTTCTCGTATTTCGCACCACTGCGCTAGGGCCCAGGTCCTCTCTCTCATCTCCTCCGCTGAGCCCCACACGTGCTTGCTGCTATCACGCCTCTCGAACTGAGCCACGCCAGCCTCTGCACGTCAATGGTCAACTCACTGCAGAGCACGCGCTGCATGTAAACTTTTCTTTTTGTACTCAATTTCAATAAATAGTTTATTTAATTAATATTTAAAAATCAATTTAAATAATAATAATAATAGAAATAAAAAAATAATTTAAAAAAGGAAAAAAAACATCACAAGAAACAATAAGAAGAAGAAAATCACAAAAAACCCATTTAAAAATTATTAAAAAACAACAAAACAATTAAAAATCATAAAAACAATAAAAAGTTCAATAAAAAACAAGGCCTAGAAAATTACAAACAATAGAAAAACTCATGAAAAATTTATTTTAAACAAAGAAAAAAGCTCATAGAAAATTCATAAAAAAACCAAAACTTCACAAAAAAATCACGAAAATAGTAGAAAACTCAAAATATTCATTAAAAAATCATAAATTGCTCGAAAAATTCCCACAAAATAAAAAATTTCATAAAAACTTCAAACAAATTCTAAAATTACCAAAAAAATTCCTTAAAAATTAAAACTCTTCCCAAAAAAAAAGAAATCATAAAAGATACCAAAAAAGTTAAAATTTCAAAATTTCACAAAAATATACATATATATATATAATAAAAAGAAGTCGTCGAAAAAGCCAGAAAGAGACAAAAAAGTTGAAAAAAAAGCAACGTTGGGAAAATCACACATGAGCAAACGACGCAAAATCGAAAAGTCAAAAAAAGCAAAATCGAGAAGTGGACCGCAAAAGCGAACCAGAGATCAGTAAAAAAAACGAGCAAAAAGATCAACTTGGAGTAGTAGCGCGACAGATAAATTTCAAATTTTTGCATGCTAAAAATATTAAGTGCAAGAAATTGCATTAAAAACTAGCTTCCACTCGGACGAATAGGGACACCAATCACAGTGTATTGCAGATTAGGCCAGCAAAAGATACATTTAGTGAATATGATTAGGATCATTGTACATGGATTATAGTGGTCAGATCTATAGTCAAGAACCAGAAATGGAAGATCCAACAAATCAACCAATAGAAGCTAGTCTAATTGGAGAATCAAACCAAAGATAATATAAAGGTCAAGATGGAGCCTTCTACAACTTGATGCTTAGTGTTTTAAAGGAAAATGCCGACAACTTCGCAAGCATAGAAACAAAAGCTCCTCAGGTAGAGCTTGACATGACAGAACCAAATGAAATACCACTAGTCATGGCGTATTGCTCAGATTGTGGACGAAAAGGTGGACATTTTTTTGAAGATTGTCCAAGAAATCCAGTCAACAAGGACACATCAACTGCTAAGCAAGGCACATAGAAAATTGGAAATGCGAATCTCAATGTAAGTGCATCTAACTCGTCACCCTAATGCAATCAGATGATTATGCATTACTGTTAGAAGCACCAATAAAAGCACTGCAAATTCAAAATCAACATAAAGATGCATAGGCACCTGAAAAGCTTAAAATTGATTCTTTGAACAACAATTTCTTGCATGAATTTAGTCAAGGTGTTCAGATATCACAAAATGTTGAAAAGACTGTTAGGTTTGCAAATAATTTTGCATCCATTGCCAAAAGTGTGCAATCATTCACGAGTCTAAGGGACACATCAAACATAATGATGTTAGCTTTGTATGGTACACAGAATTCATATGCACACTATGTAGACCAAAAAGGGCAACTGTACAAAAAGGATCAACCAGTGTTTGAACGTCCCACATACCAGCTCGTAGAAGTGTGCCCTGTGATAGATCAGAAAGAATGGTTCATTTCAAAAGATAGAATCTGCTATGGTCCATCCTCTCTACAACTGAAGGATATTACCCGAGTGAACCCAGAAATCTATTAAGAGACAAACTCTCCTCCATCAAAAATCAAGCTTCAATGTTGTAACCCAACGAGCATAGACTTTGACCAAAATAGTCGTAGATATAGACGAGAGTCTAGCATCTATGATGTCTTGCGTCCTAAAAACACAGAAGCTCATATCATAGGAGACCCATGGGATAGACAATATCAGGGCAAAGATAATGCTATCTATAGCTTGATTGGGGGAATAATTTGTCATGTTTCAAGGAGATACTTAGGAAACTATGCAAAAAGTTCACAGATGCCAAACATCAATAGTGCTACCCAAAGTGTACCTTCATAGTGCAAAAGGTGAGACTAAATCGGAGCCAAACAATTTTGAACTCTTATAATGGAGCAGGCTATAGTGATCACCCTAGGAACGGGGGAGCTGAAAATCCATCAAGCTCAGCTTATGTACCAGGAAATACTACATCAGTTAGGAAGCCCTAGAGCCTTTAACTTAAAAACCCCTTCAAAGCAAAAACTATTGAAAGATCATATGGTTGTTGGAAGTTTCCAATTGACCTAGATTCCATCAGAGTCTACAGATAAATGCTTCTATGAAGATCATCAGGGATAAAAGTTTTAGCTGATCTCCATAAGTCAGAGTCAAAAGCCGAGAAATCCAATAGTGTTCAAACAATTACATGTGATCAAGCTCACATATGCATATCAAGATACACATGGTAATGAATATCAGCAAGATCATGACCTTGTACAAACCCATATGGATGGCCCGACTGGAGTCAAAGACTATCTAAAGATGATGCAAAGCCTCAAGCTTCCAGAACATGTGATATAATATTCAAAATCAATGAAAGATAAAGTCCAAAAAGCTACACAAAGATCACAACCAAAATCTCCACCGAAGAGACATATTCTGCCAAACAGTACAATGGATCTTCTAAAATCAAAGGTTCCTCAGATGCAGGCAGATAATGCTCAACAATTACAAGCAAAAAGTGCAATATTACAACCAATGGAGTCAACATCAATTGAAGCGTGGTTAAAGCAAAGAAAATACATATAAATCTCAACCAAAGGACAAAACCACTCCTGAGACAATCAAGTGCAACATTGTTGGTGAGAATAAAGAAAAAAACTCAAGCAAAGTAAAGCTAGATTTTGAGTTAGATAAGAACCTGATGTCTTTTCACACTTGGAAAAGATGTGGCAAACCAGAGCTAGAAGATGCTCTTGAATTGGTGAGCATATCAGGAAAAAAACGAGCAGAATGATGGGGAATCAACTCCACCACCATTGAAGTAAGTTAACAAATCATCATAGCTCAATTCCACGTGATCACAACAAAGGATATGCCAGATGACATCATAATGGGAATGCCAATGGCCCATAAGATGTTAGAGATATAGAATGCAAACTTGACGAAGTCATCATAGACAACCAAGAATGAAGACCAAGAATGGTCACCCACGGACGACAACACAAGGTCCTCAAGCATAGTTCAAATGGACACTTATATCAAAGCAGATCTTATTGAAGATGATTCATCTCCATCAATCAAAATTTCAGAAGAGCTTGAAGCGAATCAAGCAATAACAAGTGCAAATCAAACAGAGAAAAGGGTAACCACAATAGGTAGTGAATAAACAATGCCACCAAAGCTAGAAGTTAAGAAGAACAGAGTTGCAGACGACCATGAAGCAATAGGAAGTCCAAAGATCCAGACATTGCCAGCTCAATTAGCTGATGTAAGTCAGATTGGAAAACAGAGTCTCAAGCTACCCTCGATAGAGACACATTTAGATCACGATGAGACCATGACAAAAGCAGGACAGAAATCTTCAATAGAGCCAACAATGAGAATAGCTATAGTTCTTAGAAGTACAAAAGGAGCAAGTGTCAGATGCAATGCTCAATTGGATAAAGAAGCAAAGTGTAATATGGTTGCAGAAAACATCCAGAGCATTCCAGAGATTACTCCATGAAAACATGATAGAAAAAAAATGCTAGGTATGCATACAGGTCAAAAAGAAATGGTTGCTACCCTTAGCATCCAAAATCATGAAGAGCAGGTAAAGTTTCAGGTGAAGCCTTCAAAGGAAATGCTTGCAGATATCATCCTTGGACATCAGTCGTTAGACCAACACAAGGCCTACAAAGAAGATACCATGCTAATAATCTCTTTTTCAAGAGGTAGCAAGCAACAATTACAGGTACCATTATTGCTAGATTCAGAACTACAAAAGTCACAAGAATCAAAGATAAATCTTGCAGACAAAGGTAAAGCTAAAGTGGACCCTCCATTGATTAGCAAAGAAGGTGTGACAGCATATGCCTCTACATCAAAGAACCCTCATAGATCAACTTCTTCAAGCAAGTCAGGCTTTCAAAACTTCAAGTCAATTGCTGACCCAATTGAAACCTCTAAGGAGCCACCCAAAAAATCAAAGGTATATCAGTCAACATGCTCAAAAAACCAAAGGAAAGTCAAGCAAGTGTTTGTTCTGAGAAATTTAGTCAAAGTCAATGACCAGTTTGGATTAACACTAGAATGGTAACATGACACTTTTATGTCCTTGGACACTTTTGTGTCCTGTTAAGTGACCATTTTGCTTGAATTATTTGAAGAGTATGAAAATGAATTTCTAGGTGCTATATATCCACAAAGTTTCCTTATGAGCTGAAAAAAACTTAGTATTTTTTTTGGAGTATCGATCTCACCATTAACCTTACTCTTGCACAACATTTTTGAACCTAAACTGTGTGAAAAAACGGGTCCTATTTTTGTTTTTTTTTTCAATTTTTGGCAACTATACCACTCTAAACTTCATGTCTATGAGGTTTAGATGGCTAGAGGATAGGCCTTCATAGTTCTCAACATGTTTTGATGCTTGTAGGGAGAGCTAAGTGTTAAAATTGAAAGTTATGACCAATTTACATGAATTGCATAATCCTGTTTTTTGGTGGCTTTCTTGATATCCAAATTCAATTTTTATTGTGTAAGTGTAATGTATAACATAAAGCTAATCTTCCTTAAGTTTTGGGGGACCTAATATGCTATATAGCATAGTATATGATGATGGTTGAGTTTTTTGATTACTGAAGAATACGATACATTTTAGAGTAGCAAGTATAACTTTCTCAATATTGCTAGTTTCTTAGGCCAATTGTGTGTATTTTGTAGGTAGTAACCATATCTAATCATAGACTACAAACTTGGCTAGATATTGAGTAGTTTCTATGGGTTTCTAGAGGTCATAATGCTAACCCCAGTTTTTTCATGTTTGCTGTATTTAGCACTTTATCATTGCCCCCAAGGTTCCAATTGTAAGAGATCCATTATCCTTTTGACATGCTCCATGGATCCTTTTGAATCCAAAGGCACAAAGGGAACTAAGAAAACATGTATATAGTATTTGTATTGAGCGTGACTATAGAAACTTTGATGATGGGTCCGCAGAATGGCAAAAATGTAACTTTTTTGTACCTATTTTTTTTGCCCAAAAAAAAATTAGTGAGGTAAAAGAAACCATATGTTTTGGTCACCAACCCATTGAAGTTAACGGGGCATTTTATCTCATGTCCTACAAAAATCCTGACTCTTATTTATATGCAATCAACCATAAGAAATTGTTGTTTTGGGCAAAATGCACTGGTCCATCAACTTTGGAGGCTTGTAGTGACCAAGGGATGAGAAAAATTACAAGTTTTTCATTTTTTCCATATGTAGTAGTTATTGAACTATAAGCTCATGAAAGGATTTTTCAAAATGAGTGGATCTACTATGGTTTTGGAATTTTTTCCCAAAACCCTGAAAGGACACTTTTATGTCCTGTTAGGTTACCATTCTAGTGTTAAGGATGGGAAATCAACATAGAAAGACAAACACATGGGATGGATTGCATCACAATGGAGCTTAAAAGAACAGGAGTACTATGGAGGTAATAGACAGATATGCGTACCAAAACCGCTGGTTAGAGCATATGAAGTAACTTCAAGTCCCTCCCAAGAAAGAAGGCCCATTAGGTATCAACCTCAAGAATATCCTAGGATAGTTAAGAAGCACGTATACAATAGAACAACATCAAAAGATGCTAAAGTCAACCACAACTCTCAAGAGGATACAGAAAAAAGATGGATCTCAAGGAACCTTCCTCTTGGACAAGGATTCTGCACAGGTTATACAAAGATTTGGATACCAATCAACCATAATCCAACTGCAACTATAGTAGATCTGCATGAAGATCTCAAGAACTCAACAAGACCTATACCTAAGCAAAGTCAACAAAGGAGATACAAAGGTCATCAAGAGATTTAGATTCCTAAGTCTTTCAATGAGCCTAGTCAAAAGCCAAATGCGGACAATGAACAGAGGCCTACAACAACATCAAAGACTCCTATCAACAACAAGATTAATTGGAGAATCAAATAGATAATGGAGTCTTCACATTCAAAGAAGGACAACCCAACCAATGTGAATGCAGATTCAAAGAAGATAAAACAGATATGGCAAAAGAAACCTTGAATGCCAACTTGGTCCTTCACTAATCTTCTTTTTGAGGATTCAAGCTTAGTTTTACCTGAAGAAATGTTTATAATAAGAACAAGAATGTAAAAGTTCAAGTTGCCAAGGTGCAAAAAACACTCTTTGGCATAGTTAGAGTATAGTCAGAGTCGGGCTGCTGAGCCATAAAATGAGTAAAGCATTAGTCCCAAAGCTTCAATTCGTTATAAACTACGTGCTAAGAGTCGTTGTTATTAGGCTTACGCTAATGTTGAATGAGATGGGCATAAGAGTCGAAGTCTATTAACTTACAATTGGTGGAGTGTCATAGAGTCCAACATTCATGCACAATGCACAGTAAAATGAGAGCACATATCCTCGTCGACAAAAACCATTTGTAAAGGGATGCCAGCTTGCAAAGCCATGTCATATGCTTTTATAGCTACACCATATTTCTGAAGAATCCCTCAAAATCTTTCTTGCACATCATATTGTTTTCCATGCATTTTTGTATATGCATATATAGGATGTCCCCATCATCGGACATATGAATTAAACGCTCTTTTTTGCTTCCACTTATGCACCTTGAGTGGAATACAACAGACAAACCAATGTTCCATCATGATACCCTCTCATATTTGCTGTCTTTTTAATTCCATATCTATCAGCAAGTAATTCCTTGAGTACTTTATTAATATTTCCCATTCTAATAAGTACTCTAATAATGCGTGTATCCCAAAGGCACCTTTTTTCCACCTGTTTTTTTTCCTTTGCTCATCCAGGTATTAGACCCTAATTTAGAACCTCATCATTCTACTCTTGTTGTACATACTTTTCATAAATAAACAACAACCTCATCATTATGCTATTACAACGAACAAATGCAACATCATCTCTCACATCAGACCCATTCGGACCAATGAAGATGCTGCACCAAATTGAACCTCATCAACACATTCAATGAAAAATGAAGACAATCAGCCCATCAAAAACCATTCAAAAACCTTTCATAGCCTCCACAGACACTTTTCAACAGTGCCCAAGGACGGGCACTAAAATCGGAAGGGGGGAATGTTAACTAAGTCAACGTTAGCTAACAGAAGATGCTAAAGATTAAAGATGTACAAATGCACATCGAGGATGAATAAAAAAAAGCAGTGAAGATTAAAGCTACACATTTTTCACAATTTTCCAAAATGGTCACGTATTGTAAATTCTCAATGGGAGTTCCAAGTTGTAAAGGATAGGTCATTTAGTGTGCCTAGGTACCAGATTCAGTAAGTGGTGGATCCCTAAAGGCCTTGGACACCCGGACATTGCATATTTTCACCCTAGGTATATAAAGCAGTGTGTAAAAGAAATTAGGGTTCTCAAGCTCTTTTGTTGAGAGCACTCTTTGGTGAGAGCTCTTGAGGTGTGTGGATATGGAGTCCTTGAGCTTCTCCTTGTTCATGTGACTTGGTTAACACTAATCAATGCTTATCTCTCTTTCACTATGCCTCTCTCATGTTTCTTATGGCTGCCTTTGATGCTTTAATTAGCTAGATCTTAACTAATTAGTGGCTAATCCCTCTCTAATCTTGTGTGATGGACCTCTTTTTCTTGTGTGTCCATGTAGGTTTGATTGGAGTGTGGTGCTCGATAGATCTATGTGTGTGTGCTTGTGATTAGTGTGTTGCATGATAGGATTAGTGTTGTGTGCGTCTTGCAATCGTTAGTGTGTGTGATTGGGTTGTTGATTGGAGGTGAAGGGAAGTGGATGTGGAGATGGCCAACCATTCTGGTTTAGCTCCTTCATAGGCCA
Source organism: Adiantum capillus-veneris (assembly GCF_014529385.1). Classification (NCBI taxonomy): domain Eukaryota; kingdom Viridiplantae; phylum Streptophyta; class Polypodiopsida; order Polypodiales; family Pteridaceae; genus Adiantum; species Adiantum capillus-veneris. The sequence continues at coordinate 134,388,403 of NC_140947.1, forward strand.
AGAAGCTCACCTCATAGAGTTATCATCCATGTTGCCATGATTAGCTCACTAATTGTGTGAGTGTTTCCATGCCCTAGCCGGGTAGCTCATCCCTCTGGATTGATAATTTTTTTGGTCATTGGAGCTATATAAGGATGGAACCCCCAACACCAATGTCCCTGCTACCTTCCAAAGATTGATAAACACTGCTTTTAGGGAATATTTGAGGGAGTTTTGCAAAGATTTTTAGATGACCTTTGTGTTTATTCTTCTTAGAAAGAACATCTATCATGTTTACAAAAAGTGTTTGAAAAGTGAAAATTGTTTCGCATCTCATTAAACCCTTTTAAATGCCAATTTTGGGTTAAACATGGAGTCATTTTAGGGAATATGGTGTCAAAAAATGGGATTTCCACAGATGAGAGAAAAATTAAATCCATTTTCAATTTTCCACCACCTACAAACTATAAAGGAGTTCAAAGATTCATGGGCCATGTTGGTTATTATCGACGGTTTATTTTAAACTTTGCCGAGATAGCTCACCCATTGTAAAGCTTCTTATTGAGTTCTACTGGACCATGGAGTGTGACCATGCTTATGAGATATTAAAAAATGCCTTGACAAGTGCTCCCATCCTACGAGTGCCCGATTGGAATGTAATTTTTCATGTGCATATTGATGCATCAAACTTTGTTATTGGATGTGTTCTAGCTCAGCTAGGAGAACATAATATGGACTACCCCATTAGCTTTGCAAGTCATCAATTAAATGATGCTAAGATGAACCACACCACTACATAGCGGGAAGATTTAGCTATGATTTATGCAGTAAAGAAAATTCACTAGTACCTTCTTGTCAACAAGTTTGTTTATTATATGGATCATCAAACGTTGTTGTATCTAGTGAATAAACCTTGTTCCATAGAAGAATTACACAATGATTATTGATTCTTCCTGAGTTTGATTATACCATTGTCGTGAGACCCGGTAAAAGATATGTCATGGTGGATAATTTGTCTCGCATACCCAAGGTGAAGCCCCTACTAGAATCGATGATGAATTACCCGATACTTCTCCATTCCTAGTCGAGACCATGCCTGAATGGAGTGAGAAGATTGTGAACTTTTTAGTTAATGGTTTTCCACCCAAAGAGCTTCGTAAGGATAGAGCTCACAAACTATTAAAGGAATGTGAACCTTATTCTCTAGTTGTAGGAACTCTGTACAAGCTAGGGAAGGACAATATTCTTAGACGTTATGCTCATGAGGATGTGTATTTATACATACTGCAAGAAGCCCACATGGGTATAGCCAGAGGACATTTTTCAGGGAAACTAACTGCTAGAAAGGTGTTGCAATCAGGCTATTGATGGCCTACTTTATTCAAGGATGCATCACTTTTTGAATGCCAATGTTACAAGATCACACAACAAAAGGATAAGATTCCCTTACATCCTATTAAAGTGACTCAACCATTTGAAAAATGGGCTTTAGATTTTGTAGGCCCAATTAGTCCGGTAGCTCATAACACTCAATCTCGATATATTATTGTTTCCACTGACTATGTGACAAAGTGGGTGGAAGCCAAGGCAACACGCAAGGCTGATGCAAATTCAACTGCTAAGTTTCTCTTTGAGAATATTATTACATGATTTGGTTGTCCCCTTGAGATTGTGAGTGACAATGGTACTCATTTTATAAATGGAGTGATAAAGGAACTCACGACAAACTTCATGATATCCCATGATAATTCTACACCTTATTATCCATAAGCAAATGGCCAAGCTGAGAGCACTAACAAGACTTTAATTTCAATCTTGACCAAAACAATGGAAGCTCATCGCACAGATTGGGATTTGAAGCTAACATCGGCTCCATGGTCTTATTGTACTGCTTACAAAGTGGCTATTAATTGTACACCATTCAAGATGGTATATGGACAAGAAGTAGTTATGCCATGGGAGTTTGTATTTCCTAGTTTGTGGGTAACTTCACAAGAAGGTCGAGATGGTAACCCTTTAGTTGAGAGTTTATATATCCTTGAGAGATTAGATAAAGAAAGATAATTGGTTGTAAAAAATGCACTTGTGGAGAAAGATAGGTGAAAGAAATGGTTTGATCATCATTTAAAGAAAAAGGATATCAAGATCGGGAATAAAGTCCTTATGTATGGAGTACGTAACGAGAAGAAAAAGCTGAAATATGCAGAAAAAGGACCATATAGAGTATTACAAATCACTCCACAAGGTACCATTCGTGTGGAAACTCTTGATAGATTTGAAACCATTGGATTCCTCAATGGGAGTAAATTTAAAAGCGAGCTACATGCCATCCATTAAAAAAAGGTAGCCAAGGCACAAGAAAAAATGAAAAAGATACAAGCTCAAGTTGAGGTTAAGGAGCAACATCAACGCATTAAACTGCCAACGAGAGGCCAACCTTGGAGTTACACATGCATTTCAAGTTAAAATAGAGGATGATTGGTTGGACTTTGACACAGCTCTACGATACCCTTTTGAGTTAAATAGCACATCGAGAAAGTTTTATATAACGCCTTATTGGACACAGGTGCTAAATATAATTTTCTATCATATGGAGTGTGGTGTCAGTACCATCCAAGTCAAGCGTACAACAAGAAGAAAACTACTACTTTTGGAACCTGGCACACTTCTGTCAATTATGACAATGGGTCGTAGCTCAAGACTTTTTGATCATGCCTGCTGGAACTATGGAAGGCAATATAAACCTAGGATGCAAGTGGGTGTTAGCAACCAAATGCACTATTGATTGGGGGACTGGGAGTGTCACAACACAAAAACCAACTCTTAGTCTTTTCACTCAAGTGATAGTCCCTAAGATATCACCTCCTGAGGAAATACAACCCAAAACATTGCATGTCCAAGGGGTTGAACCATCTGTACCTATAGCCCAACACTCTAGAGATTTGATTTTGTAGCTGAAACAAAGCATGAGACACACAAGACTCATTGTAATATAATAAAGAAAACATACAAATGGGTCCCTAAATTTTCTTTGGCGACCATTTTTTATGCTAAAAACAGAAGCCTTGTAAGAGACAACCCACTCGCTCCAAGAAATGTAAGAAAATGCTACATTGGATTCCTAAATGACTATTGGAATCCCAAGGCTATCATGAAGGGATTAATCAACATTGGATGCCTAAATGTAAATTGTATTCTTACCTGTTACCTATAGACCCATGTGAGTCAAATCCTGTAATGATAAAAGATTGAAGACCGTGGGAAGGGAAAGATCACAGAATACTATACACCGGATCCAAAGCTAGTTTGGGTATCCAAGCGAGAACAAATTGTATCGTTCGGCTCAAACATAGAAAAAACAAATGAAGCTTCTTGATCTTCATGTAGTTCTTCTACAGAAACACAAACTTCTTCACAACTTTCACCTACCACAAAAAATTTACAAAAAAACAAGGAAAGAATAGCATCTCCCATTGTAAATTCATCACGTAAAACAACATTTCAAATGAAATCATGGGAGAGTACCTTACCACCCTTGCAACTAGATGAAATGCTTAGGGTGGTGAAAAACTATTGGTCAAAGTCTTCACCCACTACAACTTGTAACAATTGGTTTCAAAATGTGTCGACATTGTTTCAAAAGGTATGATTGTAAAGCATAGGCGACTAGACCTTGGAATCCACATACCAACCTCCCACTATATAGGCAAGCTCCTAGCCTTTTTCCCTAGGCAGATTCCCTTGTCCACACTGCCTAGTCTGTCCCCTGGCCTAGTCCATGAGTCCGTGGCCTTGCCCTTGTCCTGACATTACTCCGCCCTTAAGGAAGAGTTTTCGTCCTCAAAAACAAAAGTGGGAACTTCTTCTTAAGAGCACTAATGTTTTCCCAAGTGGCACCTTGCTCAGGTCGATCTTTCCACTTGATTAAAGCTTGTCGACGTACATGATGATGCGTACATAAATCATGATAGTCAAGAACTTGTTCAGGTTCATGCGGTAAGGTAGGAGGTTCAATGAAATTGACCAAAATCTATTGGTTAATGACATTGTCGTCCCCATGTAACCACTTACGTAAGTGGCTTACATGAAACACAGGATAAATACAAGAATGTGTAGGTAGCGATAGTTTGTAGGGACGACCACCCACTCACTTGAGTATTTTGAAAGGCCCACAATATCATGGAGATAATTTAGGCATTGGCCTGGTTTTCAAACTTTTTGAATGCTCTGGTACACGTAAAAATACTTCCTTCCCCTCCTCAACGATAACTTGCCAATGTTTCTCATCAGTGTACTTCTTATACCGATCCTACGCTTGTCGGACGTTCTGACGAGCGAGTTGCAGCATATCCATGTGGTCTTAGAGAAAATCCTTAACCTGTTGGAGTTTTGTGGTTGCCAACCCCACCGTAAACATGAGCATGAAAGGACTAAATCTAGTCATGACATGCTTAGCACTATTGTAACCAAACTCAAGAAGAGTAGATATTCTTCCCAGTCTGTTTGTTTCTTGCTAACGTATGCACGTAGCATATCTTCTAGCACTTGGTTAACTTGTTTAGTGTGACCATCTGTTTCTGGATGATCGGCTGTACTGAGGTTGAATTGTGTACCCAATCGTTTCAACACAGCCCTCCAAAAATGACTGTTAAACTTGGGATCGCGATCATTGACAATATTACTTGGTAAGCCATACAACTTATATAGGTTTTTTACAAAAAACTTGGCTAATTTTGGAGTCTTAATCGTTGATTTGGTTGGAATAAACTTGCATAGTTTAGTCAACCGGTCTACGACCACCCATATTGAGTCATGACCTCGTACAGTGGTTGGTAAACCCACAATAAAATCCATAGAGATACTTTCCCATTTTCCATTGGGAATCTCCAAAGGATGTAAGAGTCCTCCTGATTTCTGGCACTGCTTTGTTAACTTGACATTTTTGGCAATGCAAGACATAATTTTGAACAAAGCCATGTAAACTTGGCCAGTAAAACTGTTCTCGTACAAGAGCATAAGTCTTTTTAATACCCGGGTGCCCTGTACTTGGATTGTCATGACATTCAGAAAGAATTTGGCGCCGAATGTCTGGTGTCCGTCGATACACAAACTCTCCCCTTATGGAGTAGGTACCCATTGTTGATAGTAAAATTCTTCCATCATTGTAGTTCAACACTTGATAGAGGAGAACTATGTGTGGAGGTTAACGATACACTATCAGCATTGGAATGAGAAGGGTCCCTCTGTGCATGGCTCCAGAATCTGGAATATGCGTCATCTTGCTCATATTTTCCCTTTAGAGAATCCAAAAATTCACTACGAAGTTCCATGAACAAGAGATAATTGATCTTAGGCATACGACTAAGAGCGTCAGCCATCACATTGTATCGTCCTTTATGATACTGGAGCTTTGCGTCATATTCTTGAAGAATCTTAGTCCACCTGGCTTTTTGACCCTTCAAATTGGTTTGTTGTGTAAACCATTTAATGCTTTCATTGTCAAACACAATCTCAAATTGAGCGCCATACAAATAATGTCTCCATGTTTTCAAGGCATACACTATTGCATAGAGTTCACATTCATAAGTAGAATAATTATGTTGTGCTGAATCATGATTCTTGCTTTCAAATGCAATTGGCCGCCCTTCTTGTAGTAGGACTGCTCCAATAGCATGGTCACTTGCATCCATTTCCAAAACGAATGGTTTTAAAGGATCTGCAATAGCTAGAATTGGTGCGGTAGCTAATGCATCCTTGAGCGTATTAGAACTGTGCTGCTGAGCGGATCCCACTGAAAGGTCTTGCCTTTTCCTTTCAGTTGGTCTGTCATGGGAACAACAATGTTAGCATAGTTTTTAGCGAACCTTCGATGAAAACTTGCAAATCCTAAAAAAATATGTAACTCTTCTAGAATTTTAGGAGAAGGCCTTTGCCGAATGGTATCCACTTTGGATTGATCCATGTGTAGTCCAATAGATGAAATAACATGACCAAGATAGTGAATTTTCTCCTTCAAAAAATCACAGTTAGATTCCTTGGCATATAACTGATTTGTTTGTAATAGTTCGAACACCCGCCTCAGATGTTGTAAGTGTTCTTCCTCAGAAGCGCTGCATACTAGAATGTCATTGAGAAAAACGATGACAAATTTGCCCAAGCACGAGTTCAAGACACTATCCATAAGTGTCATGAATGTTGCGGGAAAATTGGTTAATCCAGAAGGCATAACCAAAAACTCGTAGTGTCCAAACCTTGTTCGGAATGCAGTTTTGGGTATATCAGCAAGTCAAATACATACTTGGTGATAACCCAACCGCAAGTCTATTTTTGTAAAAATACGAGCATGAGTGAGCTTGTCAAACAACTCATCCATGCATGGAAATGGGTACTTGTTCTTAATAGTAACCGTATTTAAGCCACGGTAGTCTATGCACATGCGCATACTACCGTCTTTTTTCTTCACTAATAGGATAGGAGAAGCCCATGGTGAAGAACTGGGTTGGATAAAACCTCTGCTAAGATAGTCAATAAGCTGATGTTCCACTTCAGCAGCTTCAGAGTAACTCATGTGGTAGGGTGGTTTACTGATTGGTTTACTGCCTGCAACCACATCGATGCTATGTTGCACCGATCGAGTCGCCGGTAATCCCGATGGAAAATCATTAGGAAAACATCGTGAAATTCCTTTAATAATTTTCTTAAATCACTAGCAACCTTTGCTTGTGAGAAGTAGCCGTTGGTGGAAGAGATGAGAGAGAAGCATGCGGCGTTGAGGAATGTTCAACATATTCATTATTAGATAGAAAATGAGATAATGAGTAACACAAGAAAACTTGATTTATTTCATTATCAGAAACGAGCTTCATAAGCTCAGCTGTACATATCAGTGGTGAGGAAAGCACATCCTTAACACAGATACCATTTTTCGGAGTTCTCATTGTAAAACACTTATTATGTTGATAAATTGAGAATATTGTAACTCCTATTTTCTCGAATAAACTTTGTAATTACTGAGCCGGGGCTACAAGCTTCTAGATTGTATCAACCTATCATTATCCAGCTTTGGTGGAACTCCCAGATTATTAGTTTTGACCACCAAAAACCTTGGCTAAGGCATAAAAGCCAACTTTTGTAAGGTTTTTTTATAAGTTTTGGATAATGAAATACACAGTGTGAGCTAACGGCACTCACTCCTCTCCTTCTCGCGCTTCCTACTCCCTCCTTGGTTGTCACATTGCAGTCGCATTTGTTACATTGCAACCGCAGGTAAGAGCTCTACGCATTGACGTAAGGAGTTCACAGTAATTCGTAGCTTTTGGTGTCGCCGAGACCCGTGGCCTAATTTCATCCTAACTAGAAATTTACACTTTCAAATAAAAAACTAAGCATAGATGGGGTATTGAGGCATCATTGCTAAGCATTTAGATGCATTCTGGGTCGAAAATGACTAGGTCAAAAATACAATGCTGTTAATAATTGCGATTTTGGAACTTGACCTAAAGTGGGGTTTGAGACCATAGGCATGTGTTCTTAGGTCTTATAAACTTGTCTTGGAAGTTTCATTACGTTTGGATGTCATTTGATGCTGTAACGGATGTGAATTGTTTGCCGGTGAGCGATTGGCTTTTGGTGATTTCAGACACTTGAGTGTAGCTTGAATTAGATGCGAGTTGTTAGTTGTTTTTCAAAATATTGACACCCACTTGTAGCCTCTATGCACTAATCGAGTCAGCTTCATCCCATGGATTGACAAATTAATCTTGGTTCTCGCTAATACCTAAATAAGATAGGATGGTGAGGTTAGACATGCGTCCCACATTTGGCGCCGCTGTCGGAATCGAAGAGACCTAAACTAAAAGAAAACATGAGCATCTTGTGAAGTTATCCTTTAACTTCCTCTAGGATTTCCTAGAGTTCAAAACTTTCTTTTAGAAACCACATAGCTTAAGATTTGTCGTCTTTTGCTGTGTAGAGGTAGCTTGGAAGTAATCGTACTTGCTAGAGTGCCTTTAGGATTGTAAGATTGTATAAATAGATTAGGATTTGGAGAATGATTGAAAGGCGACACAAGTCTTAAGATCAAGACTCTGAAGACCGTAAAAAACAAGAAAATGAGTGTTTGTGGACACTTTCCACAACCCCTGCATGAGAATCTAGGAGTAGGGTAAGTAGGATCCGAGGTGGATTTCAGAACATTGCTCTCTCTCAAAGAATCAAGTGTGAGTTGTGATTGGAAGTTGCAAAATTTCAGGTCTACAGCTAGAAAGAGCACGAAAAGACTCAAAACCACTCAATCCGACTGGAGAGTAAGCTTAAAAGTTGTCTGAACCAGTTGGTAAGTTCAAGAGCACTTTGAGGTAAAAATTTCAAGAGCTAATCAAGACTCAAATTATTAACTTTTTCTTGATATTTTAGGCTAAATTAAGTTTTGACTTGATTCATAGGCTTAAAATAGCTCATGTAAAGACTATCTTTGAAAAAAAATACAAAAAAGCGTTCATTTCAAGCCTAAAGTTAATAATTGCGATTATCAACTTTTAGCTCAGATTTGACCAAGGTTCATACCATTGACTCATTGCATGTGTACAAATAACTTTTATAAAGGCCCAAAAGATTTGGATCACCAAACTAGCAAAAAATTGGGTAAAAACTAAAGTTTGTACTGACTTTTTGAATCTTAAATTTGTCCAAACTTGATGAAATTTGATTCATAGGCTTATATTGATGTGATAAACATGTGTACATGCTCATTTGACCAAAAATATGCAAAAAGTTACCAATTATAAATAATCACGATTATTAACATCTGCCCCATTTTTCAACTTTTTTGACCAAGTCTGCTAGCATACCACTAGTTTTACCATGTTGTAATAAGCCCACAAATCAAATTTGGTAAGATTTGGATCATTGGATTGAAAATTGTACCAAATTTGTAAAGTTAGTCTGCGGATAGAAAATTGATGATCATTTGACCAAAAATTGTCCAAACTTGATGAAACTTGTCTAGGGACCTTAACTTGAGGTGCTTAACAGATCTGTGTCAAAGTTGGGGCAAAAACATGCAAAAATTTAGTTGGAGTAAATAAGTCGCGATTATTTATATCTACTTCAAAACATGGAAATTTTGCACATGTGGGTATACCAAAAGGTCAAGCATATCAAGTATAGACCCCACAAATCAATTTTGGTGAAATTTGGACCACAAAAGTGAGACTTAAGCCAGATTCTTGAAATCAGAGTCTTCGAACACAAAATAGTTGATAAACTTGATCAAATTTTGTCCAAAATTGTTGAAACTTCTACGGGGACTTTAATAGGTGGTATACTTGCCAAACCAATCCAAAAAGTGTAAAAAACTAGCAAAAATAAATAATTGTGATTATTTACTACTGCAACCTAGGGATATCAGTTTTGACTTTAGAACTAATATGGTGTTAGACCAACATAATACAAAGCCACCGGGCAATTTTGGACTCAATCGGATCCAAATTGGTACATGTTCACTCAGTTTCCAGATTGCAGATCAATCCTTTGAATTTTTGCTAGTGTCAAATCTGAAAGTCAACTTTTGACTCACATGCTCGAGTTGAAGTGATACACATAGACCAATCACGAGAGTTCGCAAAAACTCTACTGTCTTTACAGAAGAATAGCTAACTTGATCAAATTTATACAGGAATCAGGTTGTAGATGGGGAATCAGTAGCTTGACAAAAAGTTACAATCAAATTAATGGGAAATTGACGGCAAGTCAATCCAAAGGTAAGTACTCTAACCAGGGCTTCATAAGTCTATATGAACCTTAAATCTGGTCGTGTACTAGGAAATCAGGGCATACTCAGAAAAACCTCCAGTAGAGTATCCACTGAAGAAAGTGTGAACCAAGGCAATTCCTTGCACACAATTGTTGAAGAAGTCTCAGACACTTTTTCAGATTCAACATCTGAAATGTCTTCCTACTCGACTCCCTCGAAAATCAAAAGGACAATGCGCTATAAGCATATACTCTCTTTTTATAAGACTAACCACCATGGAGCTCATGTTTACATGGACCCTAACGAGGAGTATGCTATTGGCATTGATGATCATGGTATTGAGTTCGAAGAAGATATTATGGCAAAAAAACAAGGAAAAATGTATATAGATCGAAATGGAACTTAGTATGTACAAGTCGAAGACCCTGATGTGGTAGACAAATGGGGGTTAGAAGTAAACACCATAATCCTAGATATGTCAGCAGAAAAAGGACCACCAAACTTAGAGTTTGAGGGATACAACCAAGTAGATTTGAAGCCTTTGAAATGGCTTAGTATGGATAATCCTAGGATCGGAGTTTATTGTTGGGAGGATAGAAATGTAAAAGATCTCATATGGACTTTGCATGCCAAATCGGGACAACTAACAACCATGAAGATCATCTATATCTTCAAGATCAAAGATAAGGGTTTAGCAGACCTACCAACCTGCCTGTTTAGGGATTTTTATAACAACAACTTTGTTATGATGACTCTTGAAGAGGTAGAACAAACCAAATACCAAGGGAATTCCATAAGGGATAGGATATTGGGACAAGGACCAGAAACAATTCCAAGAGATAAACACCGTGAGAGATCATCTGAGAGTAATGTAAAAAAACCAAAAACTACCTCATCACATAGAAAATTGGGTGACACTAAAGCCAATCCAGGGCTACACGAGTCACTATTTCCAATAGACTTGTTTGAAGGACTCGGAACATGACCAACTGCCAGGAGTCCGGGAGTTGAACCAAACAGACGTGTCAGACCATCTGATTTTCAGAAATGGGTCACAAAATATAGTGGATCAGGGGATCCATATGATCACTTAGCAAGCTTTAAGCAAGTGCTAAGAGAAAAATGTATATTCGATTTTCATACTCAATTCGAGGGGTTTGGAATGACATTAGAAGGAAAAGCATTGACATGGTTCTAAAACATTCCACCAAGGTCAATCATGGACTTGAACACTTTAGCTCAAGGATTTGTAGCTGCTTATTCCAAAACGGAGATCAAACATAATATGGTAGCTAAAATCTACAGCTTTAAATAGAAACATGGTGAGTCTGTTAGGGATTGTGCAGCTCGAATGAAGTAATACATTGCCAGATGCCCAGAGCTAGAGATACTTGCAGAAGAACGAATGGTATCATTGTTCTAGAAGGACTGCTAAACAAAGAACTTCGTGCTATACTCTATAGCAAGAAGCATGCAACCCTAGAAGCGTGTATGTCAGATGCTATTGACTTAGGAGACAATTGCAAAATTTTCAACGAGGAAGATGTCCCTAAGGATAACCAAAGTGAGAAAACAACATCCACAAAACTAGCACAAGTGGAAACGGCTGCTGCAGCACCACTTTCAGCCATAGAATACATGCTTAAAAGGATGAATGACATGATGAACAACATACAAAAAGCACCTATGAGGGGACCAAGACAAGGGATACCTCAACAAGAACAACCAATTAGGCCACAAAAATGGTATGCAATTGAGGATAAATGGACCAACCATGAGACCCACGAGTGTTATTTCAGACCAAAGTATGATGGGAATATTCAATATGTGCCCATGAGGCCACAAGGACAACCCATGTACAGATATCACTCTAATATGGCCCAAGCTCAAAGACCACCTATGGGTATGGAAAGACCTCAACCCATGTTGGGTCAACAACCTCCTTATCCAAAACATAGTGCAGTGCCTGTAAAGTACATGCACGCAGAAGGAGTCATAGATGAACAAGCATTAGTGCCTGTTACACCCTATGCGGAGCCTAGTCCATCTACAGTAATGGTAGAAGGAGAATGGTATAATTCACATCCACCACCAATGGAAGAAACTGTGACTTATGCTCCACCAAAGCTCGCACCAATGTATTATGTAGCTAATCAAGGTGTTAGACCTCCTACGGCAAGACCCATGATTAAACCAAGAACGGAAAACTATCACAACTATGGTGCAGATGATCATGGAAAAATAAAATTTCCAGAGCCTGAAAAAAGCCTCAAACCAATTGAAGCCTATTGCATACAATTTTGCAAAAAGGGAGGACACTTTTCCGAAGATTATCCTAAAAACCCTTTAAACAAGGGTAAAACAATAGTAAACGTAGTCCAAGTGATACCTAATAGCTCGTTAGAGAGTTAACCGATTGTTCCAATCAAGGTAGTCACTAGAGCCCAGGCCAAAAAAAAGAAACACAACTCCTCTGATGATTCGAAAAAAAAGAAAGTTTCCTCTCAAAGAATCAAAAGAAGCAGAAGCAAAAAATATGAGATGAGAAAACAAAAACAACGGATTGAAATCGAGGAAAAAGCAAAAAAGCTATTTGAGGAAAAGGTGAAAGAAACTAGAAGTGAAATCACGGAAACAACCGTGAAATCTAGAGGATCCATTCTGGTTGATAAAATTTTTGAGCCTATTAATGCCGCCTTGGAAGCCTACCAAGCAAGACTTAAAGCAGGCCAAAACATGATAAACAAATGGAAAAACTATCCTTTTCTAGACATGGAAGCAGCTAAGCTAGAAGCTTATCAAAATTTGGTAAGAATCACGCAAGAAATGCTGGAAAAACAAAAACCCAAGCTTGAAAGTATTGCAAAACCTGCAGAGCTTGTGGTAAGAGACACTAAAGAAAAATATGATGTGGGGGCAGAACCCCACCTTGAAACAAAATAACCAGAACTTATAGTGATGGACATCGAAGATGCCTTAGACGGAATTCTATTCGTAGAGGAAGACTGGCCAGGACACTTATGGGAAAAGGTTAGAGAGATCAATGATGGGAGCCTAACTCTAAAGTGAGCTCCTATAGAAGAAGTTTGGTTGGATAACCTACCAGCTGATTTGAACATGGATGTACAATCCTTGTACGGGGACTGTGGATTTAAAGCTTCAAGGATATCGAAACCATTGACCTTAAAAACATTACTTTCTTACTTGGAAGATAACAAAGATGAATCCATAGTGTGTAAGACCACCCAAGTAAAAAGAGCTAAACAGATCCTAGAAGTAGACAACATTCATTCAATCATGTCTACACCCATCCAATGCACTCTTACCTTGGGAGAACTATTAAAACTCAGACCATACTTATGGAATGATCTACAAAAAACCCTAGAGAAGGTGGGGATAACGGGGCTAATCTCAAAAAATTTGAGAATGTTAAGAAACAAAATAGACAACAAAGAGATTCGATATGTTCCAATGAACAAAATGAGAGAATATTACGAAGAGAAAGAAGGAAACACCACCCTCCCAGTGAAATATAATGACATTGAAACCATGGCAATATTGGATAGTGGAACATGCATAGCCATAGCCACAAAAGCAGTATGTGAATCCTCGGGACAACCAGCCATTAGACAAACTCGAATGAAATTGCAATTGGTTGATAGACACATAGAGAGACCATAAAGGCTGCTTGAAAAGATGATAGTCAATTCCTATGGAATTGAATATCAACACACTTTTTCCATAGTAGACTTTGGGAAAAAACTCAATTATGAAATCATATTAGGAAGACCTTTCATGCTACAAGTACAGCTTATCTAAGATTGGGGAAACAATTATCTGTACTTGAAGCAAGTGGGATCTATAACAAGGTAAATCTAAAAGATCACACTTATAGAGATGTCTTGAAAACACCCATATAAGAGTTTGATTCAGTCTCTTTGGCTGAAACTAAGCTTCCATCCTGGTTAAACAAAAACACTCCTATTTGGATGTATGGAGCTTCAAAAAATGGAAGTTTAAAACGAGAAGAATGTATCCTAGAAAGGGACTGCATAGATGAAGCCTATGTACCTGAACCCTTTCCAGATCATTTGTTTGAGCCATTCGAGCGGACTCAAATTTTAGCAGCAATGGATGTATGTGTGAATACATCTTTGCCTACTCAATTTTGCAATGAGGATGGCTATGACATAACTCCCATCCAAATGATTTCAATCCCTCAATATTGAAGACAAAGATGAGGAACCCAAGGAATTGATGAAAGCTCAACAAGTCTTTTCAGACCTCTATTACAATGCAACAGATGAGTTAGATGAACACTCAGCTACCTCAGAAGGTTCGGGGCTAGAAAAAGAACATGTGAGAGCTAAGCTACTCTTGAAAGGAGAGGAGGAAAAGTTTTTTGACTTTCCCAACCATAAATCAAAAAGACAAAAATGGTATAGACAAAAAAGAGACACAAAAAACGCGAAAACACGACCTATGCCATCAGTCTCCAATAGAACACAATTCCTAATGCGGATAGATGCAAATGATTGTATCAAGGACAAAATCACTGGCAGATATCCTTCAAAAAAAGATTGAGGAATGTCTAAAACATCGAGAAAAACAAGGAAGGATACTCAAGAAAACCCACAGGATAAGAAACCACTCATGACCCGAGTTGAGTGGAAAAAGAAATATCAACAGTTGAAAAAATATCTAAAGAAGATATATACGAACGAAATGGAAACCACGAAAGAGGATGGTAAGTATGTAATGAGTGTTCCATCCCATTACAAAAAGTATACTCTCCAATATCAAAAAATTATAGTCAAACAACCTAATAGGGAACTAGGAAAACAGGGCGAGTCCTACGAAGGGCCTGGAAACACTAAAAGAGAAGAGACTAGACTTGCTTACATTGCAAACGACCTGACAGAAGAAGAAGAAGAGTTTTTGCTAAGCTTGCTAAAAGAATACCGAGATATTTTTGCTTGGTCTTACAAGAATCTAAAGGGTGTTGACCCAGAAATCTGTCAACATAGCATACCCATGAGAGATGATGCAATACCAAGTAGACAAAGGCCATACACGTATAATGAAACATTTGTCACTAAGATAAAAGAAGAGATTGAAAAACTAAAGGAAGCCGAATTCATTTACAAAATTGAACACACAGATTGGGTATCTCCAATTGTGGTAGTACCCAAGCCTATTACGATCGGTTTAATTGAGCAATCGGCTATGTATCAATTATTAGCTGGTAGGCTATACAAAATAAATTGAGATGGAAGATTTCTCTTATGCGTTAATCCTGAAGAACAAAACCAGTACCTAAGTCAAACAAATGTTACCATAGTAGGACTTTACTTTATGGAAGACCAAACTATGCAACGAATCTTGAGACTTGGAGTATTTTGGCCGACTATGAGGAGTGATGTTTGATCTTTTGTAAAGGATTGTCCTCAATGTCAAAAACAAACATGCATACGTCATGTAACATTATTTCAAATGTCACCTGTTCCTAAGTGGAGTAACTATCTGTTCACTTACTTATCAAGCCGAACATTTCCTAAGGGTATGAGTAAATTTCGTCAAAGAGCAATTGAAACTGAAGCAAGAGACTATGCTCTTATTGGGAACCAATTATATCAGAGAGGTAAAGATCAACATTTGCGTCTTTGTGCGAATGAGGTCAAGTATATTCTGATTATAGAACAAGCACATGACGGATTAGCTGGAGGTCACTTTTCTAGTGAGACCACCGCAAGAGCAATCTTGATGGCAGGCATATGGTGTCCAACACTTTTTGCAGATGCCAAGGAATATGTTCGAAGGTGTGATGCTTGTCAACCAGCAAAAATACCAACACGTGCAGATAGCATTCCCTTAAAACCAATGGTGGGGACTAGTGCTTTCACAAAATGGAGCATAGATTTTGTTGGGCCAATACAGCCACCGGCTTATAGAACCCAAGCTCAATATATCATTGTAGCTACGAACTATTTGACCAAGTGAGTCGAGGCTAAAGCAACTCAAAAGAATGATGCCAGAACCACTGCTGCATACTTATATGAGTATGTATTCACGAGATATGGACTGCCGATAAAACAATTCATTGATCGAGGAACTCATTTCCTCAATGAGGTAATTGAGTATTTGCTTAATGAATTTATGGTCATCCATAAAAAATCATCTCCCTATCATCCACAAGCAAACAGACAAGCTGAGCATACGAAAAAAATTATTAGCTCGGTGCTGACTAAAGTGGTTAGTTCAGGAAGAACGGATTGGGAAATGGATCTCCATGCTACTCTATGGGCTTATCGAGTTTCATTCAAAACAACTTTAAATGCTACACCATTAAACCTTGTTTATGGTCTTGATGCCATACTGCCAAAATAATTTCTATTGCCGACATTAAGGGTAGCACGGAATCTTGAGTGGAATGGACATGAATTGTTAGAAAGACTTGAAGATTTGAGAAAGCTAGATGAGCAAAGGCTAACTGCTGTAGCTCACATCTATACACAAAAGCGGAAATAAAAACAGTTTTTTGATTCCCACTTAATCACAAAAATCTTCAAGAAAAGGGACTTAGTTTTACTCTATTCCCTTATGCAACACATTCCCAAGTTTAGGAAAAAGGGAAATGGACCATTTATCATTGAAGATATATCTCCAAGTGGAGCCATAAAATTTTCTACCCTAGATGTTGAACCAATGGCTAATTGGATTAGTGGATGTCGTTTAAAGAAATGCAACTTACCGCTAACCAATGAACTGCTACAAAGAATGCATGCAGCCAAGCAAAGGAGGATTAAACGACAATAGATAATTGATGAAGCCCAAGAGGAAACTAGGCTTTGGGTACTCAAACGGAAATCTGCTCTCAGGATTCAACAGATATCGATTCCCATCAACACTCTGAAAATAGATGACCGACAATGGGAATTATCTAAAGATACAATTTCAACAGATGATGACTGTTTAGAATGAATGGACCTGCACATCAGAGTACAACTCAACAATCATAGCACCAATGCTTTGGTCAACACAAGAGATAGAGTAAATACGGTCAGTTATTCCACGTACAAGAAGGCAACAAGTCAAGCATTGACAACGGGAATAGCAACAAGAAAAGGATGCAACAATAACCCAACCCGAACATTGGGTGTAGTCAACTTGAACGTGATAGTACATGGATGTTCATGTCCTCATCAGTTTGTATGCTTACCAGATGAACACATGAATGAGATGATGATTCTTGGAATTCCTTGGATGCTGACATACAAAGCAGTAGCACATTGGGATACAAATTAGCTAAAGCTATCACCAAAAGGCGGGCAACTCATTGTTCCAATTGCACCAAGCAAGGAGGAATGGAAAGGAAGCAATCAACATACTAAACCATGAAGTAATCAATCTTCTCCATCCCCTCGACAAGCATATGCTACAAGTAGCATGCAAGGAGTCAGGAAAATTTGGGTACCAAAAGCACAACTTAAGGGTAAGCCGATTCAAATCTGGGTGCCCAAAACATCGCCGACAAAACAAAAGAAGGTTCCAAAGGTAAAGACACAGAGATGAGCATCTCCGAGTGGGGAACCTAACATGAAATATGTTTGGAAGAAAAAGGAGCACTTATCTTATCCACAAACCGTAAAATCAATCAAGCAATGGCGAATTAAGTCTCAAAAGACTCCACCAAACCATATAACACCAAGCAGACCAAGCTTCTATGGCAAGAAAAATCTTGACAACAAACAAAAGTGCTATCAATAGCTCAAGCAATCAGCGTGCTGAAGCATCCTGATGGTTCAATCAAACAGAGAGCACACAAGCTACAAGATTTTCTCTTTGGAAGACATCAGCAACAAACCTCGACATCAGAAACCCTTGAGTTAATTACTCAAGACCCACCTCTTGCACAACATATTGGTTGAATTGCATTGATCTTCAAAGCATGGTAGAGCCAATCACTGCTATGCATGGACACGATTGTTCAACCCATGCACAAAGTAGCTCTGGAGTATGCCATTTAGGAGGGGTGGAAGGGCACTAATTACTAAGTAGTTAAGGGCAATGTTTGAAGAGGGAGGAAAAAGTTCGATGTTAATGTGTGTTTTTTTGCAAAATTATCTAATAATGCCCTTATAATTCAGCATTAAGGGAAAATTCACTGGTAATATCTTTCCGATGAGTGTAAATAGTGTATATACTATCAAAAAATCACCAAAAAGTAGTTCTTTTTGGGTATTTTTCATCATTTTTATTGATAATGAGACTTAAAAATAGAAAAATCCAACAAAAAATAATAAAGCTGTGTTTTTCAACGGATTTTCTTAATTATTCAATTTTCACTTTACTTTTTTAGAGCATTTTGTTATTTTCTTTAATTTTTTCAAATAAACAGGTCAAAAATTAAAATAAATAGCAAGGAAGCTCAGATGGAAAAACGAAAGACACGATGGTGATCAAAAAGACAAGGCGGACAAGCAAATTTTTTTTTAATGAAATCAGAAGATGGAAGCGGGAAGCCTAAACTAGGGGACCAGACCTACTTTTGCAAAAGTATTGTAGAATGAACTATAGGAATCCGATCAAGGAAAATTTTGAGTCTTAACATAGATTTCACAGCCTAATAGGACTAATGGGGGAATCTGGGGAAAATTGGTTCAGGAAGTCCGGGTATATATATCCAAGGTAGGCTAAAACCACCTCATTTCCACTTGTGGCCTTTGTAGAGAGAGCTTTCGACCTCTTTCGCGCGTCTCTTCCGGATTCTACAGTTACCCGTTTTCAACACCGTCTCACACAAGACATGAAGTATAAGTTCTTTACTCGTCAATGATCCATTTTGTACGGCCGGTAGCTAGTCTAAACCCCTAGAAAAAACCCTAGAAACCGAGTAGTGCACGAAGACCTACGACTAAAAACTTACCATAGCGGCCTGTCAAATCAGATGGGTTTTGAACTGTAGCGTACCCTAACATTAGAACCTTTCTATATCATCAATTGACCATTTGGCAGGGATCGAGGGCCCCCCCAGTAGAAAAGCTAGGTTTTTGACAGATGCCAGAATTCCGATATGACTCCACAGACAGCTTGCCTACAAGGTTCATATACAATGTATATGATTGGTTTAGTGAAATCAATCAAGCAAAGCCATCGAAAAGGAGAAAACGGCTTGAAGACTACAAAGCGTCAAAATTGACATACGGGGTCAAACTGACTCCAAATGATCCAGAATTGGACAAGTTGCTTCACGACTATGTTGCGGACAAGTCCAAAGCCTCAAAATTGACTTACCAACTCAATAGGCAGTGTAGTCACAGAAAGCGGTGATTTCAGAGTCGACAAAGCACAAAGTGAGGCCGGCAAGACCAAACTTGACCAAATTCAATTTAGGACTTTTTTTAGGTGTATAGAATGTATTTATGTCAAAATTTGTAAGTTTTGCAAAAAATTTGTCACTGTTGTAAACAATTGCGATGTAAGATCCCCATCCTAAAACACCGGGGCGACTTGATAGATGGCCTTCCTTAATTCTCCTTTTCCGTTGACGACACCCTACTCCGTTTCCACAAAGTAGAGATACGAGCAACAGAAGAGAGGAAGTCCTCTATCCATCGTGTACGTGGTTATAAGGATCATACCCACAAGCCAGGTCGATAAATCTAAGATTCCAATGAAAGCTATTTCTTAACCTAAAGTTGAAATCCCATTGACATATTTACAATCCATAAACAACGCCTTTTTCCTCACGTTTAAGAGGCACGGCCGCCATCCATAAACCATAAATATAATAAGAGACTTAGTTTAAACTAAATAGTAATTTGGTGTCACATAGATTTGGGTCATCTCGACTCTTAGCACAATGAGTCTTTAATTTGAGGGAGTGGAGAGTTTCTCGACTAATCGAGACCACCCATCCTTGACTGGCAACCTGAGCCAGTCCCCACTTTCCACCCCACACGCACACTTTTTTCCACACTATTTTACATATACAAACAGTGTTCCTTAATTAATTCCAAACACAGGTTCTTTTATACAGCCCTTTAACAATATCAAAACAATTCAAACAATGCTAATGAAGGCAACCCTATTATTCAACAAAAACAACTTTTCCAATTTCTCATGATTTTGCCGCTACCCGCGGACTTTCTCTGTCTACAAACAGAGCCTTTGCAAAGGATTTATTTGCTAACCGTGAATTGCGCAACCTTCCCATCTCGCTAACCGCGAGGCATCCCGCTACCCGCGAGGCATCTTGCTAACCGCCAGGCATCCCGCTATACGCGAGGGATAAAAGAGAGCCGATAACCTCAGCTTAATCTCCGCTATCCACGGCATCATCTCGCTACCCGCGAGAACAAAATATATCCTTTCAACAATTCTTCTCATTAAATGATTCATCAAACATGATCTATCAATTCTTCATATCAATCAACACCCACTTATCAAACAATAACAATTTATTAAGCAATAACAATTCAACAAACAGTAATAATTTATCAAATAGTCCTTTCACTAATCGATGAAAACATATGCTTATTTCATGTGATAGAATCACGTTTCTCGGACGGTTTAAGGGGTTCCCTATGCTTAGCTTCCCAAGTAAAATATGAATAGCAATGCAGAATTATAAATTTGTCTTACCGGATTTGGAGCGCGTGCAGCTAACTCCTGTGCTGGAGGTTGGATGGCTTTGAGTTCTTCATTGATTGATGCTTCCGCATGAGGTACGTTCGGAGTTGACACCCTTCTTCCCACCTTCCTTGGTGGTGCAACGGCATGGGCATCCTTAGAACTTCGCGTTACACGCTTCGGAGCCATAGCTTCGGAATGGAGAAAAGAAAAGCGCGTTGTTGAAGAGAGCTTCCGCTTCTATAGATGTGTGTATTCAAAGTGAGAGGAGAAGGGTCCTTTATATAGGCCCTAGGGGGGTGCTAAGAATACTGAGAGGTTTCAAGAAAAGGAGAGGAAAAACAGCTCGCGCGTCGTCGCGGCTCTTTTTTTTTTTTTGGTACGCGAATCCTTTGCGCGATTTTAAAAAGCTCTATACTTACAAGTTCCCATTCTATTTTGAAAGAGATAAAGAAAGAAGTATCCTAAATTTGACTCACCTCTCTTTCTTCCTAAAAATACTATCCCTAAGCTTTTTCTTCACACATAGATTAGGTTCCCACATAAACTTATTGTTCTGCATAAAAAAAAGATCATAAATAGATGGTTCTGAACACGATTTTCAATCCAATTGCTCTGATAAACTCATGATAACTCACAAAATCGAGAATCTCAATTACTTTGCAAAATATCTGAAATGATTTATATGGATAATTGTTGGGTACATTACAATCTCCCCAACTTAGGGATTCGAGATGTCCTCATCTAGAGAAAAACTGAGAATACCCCTACTCTAATTACTATCTCGACCCTCATCATATCCAAAAGAGTGATGTCCTTAGTCTGCTTCACTTTCTACTACTTCTCCATTAGTCAGTTGTGGACAAGAGTTTCGATAATGTCCCAACTCTCCACATTCAAAGCATCAAACATTCAAGCGTCGAGAATCTTGCGCATTAGCAGCATAAACCCTTTGTGGTTGTCTATCGTTAATACTTTGATTCTGTTTAATTCTTCTTGTAATTCCTTGTTCCTTCATTAAAGGTTTGGCTCGTAGTAAAGCATCTTGTACAGTGGTAGGTTTCAAGGCTTCCAATCGCGAGTTAATTGGTTCTCTTAATCCTTGACAAAAGCGAGCTACCTGCTGTTCTATGGTCATTGACGGTGCATAACGTCTAAGCCTTACAAACTTTGAGTAGTACTCTTCCAAAGATAAACTGTATTGTTTCAAGCTAAAGAACTCATTCATCTTTATCGCTTCATGGGCAGGAGGTAAGTATCTTTCCTTCACCGCTTGTTTGATCTCCCACCAACTTTGAGAGTTTTCCAACACTCCCATGTCACGACAATGTTGTTTCCACCATAATTTCGCTTCCCCTAAGAGGCGAAACATCCCTAACATCTCTTGATTTGTAGGTGTGGTCCTTGCAGCAGAGAAGTAATCATCCATAGCTTCAATCCATACTGCTTCTTTCTCAATATCATCACCCTCTCCTTTAAAAGAAGGTGGTTGCATTTGTTTGAGCAACAACTTCTTCTCCTGAATCTCCATATAGAGAGTATCGTTCTGAGGTTTTTCCAACGTAAAAGTGATTTGAGGATTCCTCTGAGTGTACATCAATGTTTGTAATAACTCAAATCAATAGGGTACTTTCAAAACTTAGACATATCCAGTCCACTAAGAGCTCAATCATATGACTTAATTAATCCTTACTTATCCGATTCATTAAAACCCAATCACATGACCTAACCAATCTTGACTTAACCAGTCCATCAAAACTTATCCATATGACTTAACCAGTCATGACTTATCCAATCCGTCAAAACTCAATCATATGACTTAACCAGTCATGATTATCTCAATCACATGACTTAACCAGTCATGGGTCATCCAATCACATGACTTAACCAGTCATGGCTCATTCAATCTACACAGAAACTCACTTACATGACTTAACCCGTCAAACAATGTCTTTGTAGAAAATAACTCAATCTTTTAATCATAAAATCATCAAAATGTCATATAGGGGTCTACAAAATATATCTCCAAGAGAAAACATAATAGAGGTTTCAACCATAACTATGATATACATCAATCGGCATATTGTAATATCCCGACGAGTCTCATAATGGGATAGAAAACCATACACATGAAGAAGCTTGAAGTAGCCAACTAAGTCTTTTTAACCTAGGCTCTGATACCAATTGTAAGGTCCCCATTCTAAAAGACCGGGGCGACTTGATAGATGGCCTTCCTTAATTCTCCGTTGACGACACCCTACTTCGTTTCCACAAAGTAGAGATACGAGCAACAGAAGAGAGGAAGTCCTCTATCCATCATGTACGTGGTTATAAGGATCATACCCACAAGCCAGGTCGATAAATCTAAGATTCCAATGAAAGCTATTTCTTAACCTAAAGTTGAAATCCCATTGACATATTTACAATCCATAAACAACGTCTTTTTCCTCACATTTAAGAGGCACGGCCTCCATCCATAAACCATAAATATAATAAGAGACTTAGTCTAAAATAGATAGTATTTGATGTCACATAGATTTGGGTCATCTCGACTCTTGGCACAATGAGTCTTTAATTTGAGGGAGTGGAGAGTTTCTCGACTAATCCAGACCACCCATCCTTGACTGGCAACCTGAGCCAGCCCCCACTTTCCACCCCATACGCACACTTTTTCCCACATTGTTTTACATATACAAACAGTGTTCCTTAATTAATTCCAAACACGGGTTCTTTTATACAGCCCTTTAACAATATCAAAACAATTCAAACAATGCTAATGAAGGCAGCCCTATTATTCAACAAAAACAACTTTTCCAATTTCTCCTGATTTTGTCGCTACCCGCGGACTTTCTCTGTCTACAAACAGAGCCTTTGCAAAGGATTTATTCGCTAAACACGAATTGCGCAACCTTTCCATATCGCTAACCGCGAGGCATCCCGCTACCCGCGAGGCATAAAAGAGAGCCAATAACCTCAGCTTAATCTCCGCTATCCGCGGCATCATCTCGCTACCCGCGAGAACAAAATATATCCTTTCAACAATTCTTCTCATTAAATGATTCATCAAATATGATCTATCAATTCTTCATATCAATCAACACCCACTTATCAAACAATAACAATTTATTAAGTAATAACAATTCAACAAGCAGTAACAATTTATCAAATAGTCCTTTCACTAATCTATGAAAACATATGCTTCTTTCATGTGATAGAATCACGTTTTTCGGACAGTTTAAGGGGTTCCCTATGCTTAGCTTCCGAAGTCAAATATGAATAGCAATGCAAAATTATAAATTTGTCTTACCGGATTTGGAGTGCGTGCGGCTAACTCCTGTGCTGGAGGTTGGACGGCGTCGAGTTCTTCATCGATTGATGCTTCCGCATGAGGTACGTTCGGAGTTGACACCCTTCTTCCCACCTTCCTTGGTGGTGCAACGGCATGGGCGTCCTTAGAACTTCGCGTTACACGCTTCGGAGCCATAGCTTCGGAATGGAGAAAAGAAAAGCGTGTTGTTGAAGAGAGCTTCCGCTTCTATAGATGTGTGTATTCAAAGTGAGAGGAGAAGGGTCCTTTATATAGGCCCTAGGGGGGTGCTAAGAATACTGAGAGGTTTCAAGAATAGGAGAGGAAAAACAGCTCGCGCGTCGTCGCAGCTCTTTTTTTTTTTTGGTATGGAATCCTATGCGGGATTTTAAAAAGCTCTATACTTACAAGTTCCCATTCTATTTTGAAAGAGAGAAAGAAAGAAGTATCCTAAATTTGACTCACCTCTCTTTCTTTCCTAAAAATACTATCCCTAAGCTTTTTCTTCACACATAGATTAGGTTCCCACATAAACTTATTGTTCTGCATTAAAAAAAAAGATCATAAATAGATGGTTCTGAACACGATTTTCAATCCAATTGCTCTGATAAACTCATGATAACTCACAAAATCGAGAATCTCAATTACTTTGCAAAATATCTGAAATGATTTATATGGATAATTGTTGGGTCCATTACACGTGATTATTTACTTTTGCACTATTTTTGCTTAGAAATTGTCACATCACCTCATCTACCATGTGTACACACCTATTACATGCCAAAAGTCAAATATGAGCCAAAAGGAGCACCTATAACTTGGAAAATTGCCAAAAAATGCAAAGAAGCCTTTGCAAGCCAATTTTTGGGTTATGGACAACATTTCTTCATCCAAATCACCTCATATCTCATACACAGGGTCTATATCATGCCTAGAACCAATTTGTACCAAAAAGTGTTGATTTTGGTAAAAGAAGTTAATAATCATGATTATTTACTTTCTAGCCAGAATTGGGGAATTTTGATACTTTTCCATCATACATCCAAAGTACATGATGTGTTAAGCCCACTAACCAAGTTTGAACCAATTTGGAGCTCAAGATCTCAAATATTCATTATATCTATTGTTTCAGAGGCCTAAAGCCAAAATCCGGTACCGCTATTTTCACCCTATGCATCCAAATGAGCCCATATTTCACTCAGAGCATGTACTTGATATATACTTCAAGCCTGTGATGCCAAGTTTGTAAATTGTTGAAAATTTTACTCATCTGTAAATAATCGTGATTATTACCTTTGGTTGCAAAAATTAGTTTGGACTTTACAATTTTGTTCCTTGCATGTTTTTATGCATCTTTGCTTGTTCAAAAATTGATTTAAGGCAAATTGGACCAAAATTGTCAGCATTTCAGACTCAAGGAAATTTCATAGAAAAAATTGATAAATCTGCTAACTTTGGCACTCTATTCACTAAACGGGAGCCATGCAAGCAGTAGAGAGGGCAAAAATGAAGCTCAACAAGAAAGAAAAGTTGCAGGAGCTACCTGCATACCAATTGGACCCAGAATCAATCAAAGCCACCAAGGCAGCTTATCTTTCAAATGAACAGCTAGAAGAGCACCACACTACAGTATTCACTAACAGATTCAAGAGTGAGGAGGGACATTAGGTCGAGTTGTAACTCCTACCGAAAGAAGTATATGATGTTGCCGCAAAGCCAGAGACCAAAGAAGCCAATTGTAGGCTAGGACTCAGAGACTTTTATGAACAAGAACCATGCGGTGTGGATTTCCAAAAATCTTACGAGCTTTTATCCATTATTAAAGAAGATGGAACTCCCCATATCATTGACCCCCAAGGGAACAAAGTCGAAGTGGTAATAACCAAGGAAATCGTGGCAGAAGCACTCAGACTGCCAATAGAAGGAATGACAATGAGGACAAGGGACAAGAGAACGGAAAGTACGTTCATCAAGGAAATTGTTGCAGCTACCTTTGCAGATCTAATTCACAAGCAAGTGGAAGAGCCACCCAGATTATACCACCAGTATTTCCACTTTTTGGCAAAAAGACCACCAAGATACACCACACCAAATCATGCAGTTGCCACCACGTTCACACAAGTTCTCAAGTTAACAACTAGGAAATCGATAGACCATGCACAGTATGTCTTGACCACTCTGAAGGGCACAAAGAAGGAAGGGGCTTCACCCAAATCTTTCGTGTCAAATTGAATTTTTAGCTTGGTCTTCAAGTCAACAATGTCCTTCCTAGAATGACCAGCAATAACCATGTCATTTACATAAAGGATAAGAATAATAAGCTATCCATTGGGTTGTCTTTTCATGTAAAGACATGGATCTTCATTACTGCGCTTATAGCCTAGGGAACACATAAATGCATCAAACTTTTGATACCATTGTTTGGATGATTGCTTCAATCCATAGAGACTTTTCAGAAGCTTACAGACCAAATGTTCCTTGCCCTTTAGTACAAACCCTTCATGTTGCTGCATATAAATCTCTTCCTCGAGATCATCATGTAAGAAAGCTATAATGACATTCATTTGATCAAGCTCCATATCTTCAATGGCAACCAAAGCAAGCAACATTATTAGTGTGGTCATTTTGATCAGTGGAGAAAAGATTTCCTGGAAATTGACACCATATTCTTGCTTGAAACCTTTGGCCACTAAACGAGCTTTGTAATTGTCAATTTTCTTCTTGTAAACCCATTCACAAGGCAATGATTTACTACCTTTTGGCAATGAAACAAGTTCCCATGTTTTGTTCTTTGCAATACTAGACAACTCCCTCTTCAGAGCATGTTCCCACTGAACCTTATCATTGGCTATCATAGCCTCTTTGTAATAGCAAGGCTCACCACTATCTGTCAGTAAAACAAAATCCATGCCTGGAACAAAACGTTCAAGTGGATATGATACTCTTTGAGATCTCCACGGCTGATTAGAACTCGTACCAGCCTATGTAGTAATGGGCTCAAGAGATGTTTGGATAGGAGGTGATACATTAGAAAACATCACTTTTTGGAATTCAATCTCTTTCAATGGTTTTCTGTGAATCATAGTCTCATTAAAGACAGCATCACTGCTACGGATCACTAATCGACTTTTTGGATCCCATAAACGATATCCAAATTGACCATCTACACTTGGACTTAGGATCTAGCTTAGCATGCAACTCCTTGGGTACATGTGCATAAGCTTCACAGCCAAATGTGTGCAGTTTTTCATAAGACAATTTATGTCCTAACCATGACTCCAAAGGTACATGAAACTGTAATGAAGCATGTTGTGCTCTATTAATCAAGTACATGGCTGTGTATAATGATTCAGCCCAAAGTGCTTGCGGTATATTAGTGTGTGATAGCATAGACATAATCAGCTCTTGGATGGTCCTATTCATTCGCTCCACAACACCATTTTTTGCAAGGGTATAAGGAGTTGTAAACTCATGCTTAATTCTTCTACTTGAACAAAAGTTTGTAAACTCTTTGGAGACATATT
Source organism: Adiantum capillus-veneris (assembly GCF_014529385.1). Taxonomy (NCBI): domain Eukaryota; kingdom Viridiplantae; phylum Streptophyta; class Polypodiopsida; order Polypodiales; family Pteridaceae; genus Adiantum; species Adiantum capillus-veneris. Next base: position 134,415,599 of record NC_140947.1, read on the forward strand.
CTCCACCATTGTCTAAGCGCAAAGATTTCAACTTATGTTCGGATTGAGTTACAACAGTAGATAAGAACTTCTTGAAGCAAGAAAAGGTCTCATCTTTAGACTTCACGGCGTAAACCCAAACATGCCATGTTGCATCGTCAATGAATGTAACATAATAGGATGCACCACCATGGGATTTAGAAGGCATAGGCCCACATAAATCATTGTGCACAAGCTCTAAGGGTTTTCTTTATTTGTCAAAAGAATGTGTATGATATGTGCGTGTTTGCTTTCCATATTGACAATGCTCACAAAAGGGAAAATTAGAAAATGACAAAGACAGTAAGTAGCCCAAACAAGAGAGTGTCTCCATTCACTTCTTTGACGTATGTACTAACCGGCTATGCCACAAAGAAATGGTTGGCAGCTCGGTTACAAAAAGAACATTGTTTTTATTAGATACATAAAGAGGATAAAGTGAGTCAAATTCAAAACCATGGGCTATAATAAGATGAAACTTTGCAATACGCCAAGACTGCTGATGAAAAATGAGCTTGTAACCCAAGTCATGAAGACATCCAACCAAAATTAGATTGTGTGTCAAGGTTGGAACATGACGCACATTATGGATGATAAATTTCACTACATTTTGCATTAACATGGCAATATCACCTACGCCAACAATGTCGCAAGAGTAACTATCACCAAGTGTAACAGAGCCAATAATTTCCTCGTATGTAGTAAACCAATGCCTATTAGGTGTGACATGCAACGAAGAACCCGAATCAAGAATCCATGTATGGGATACTTCACCACTAACAAGGAGTTCACCTAGCATAGAAATCTGCAAAGATAGAGTTTCCACAAAATGGCATTGAACATTATGGCGACCACGAGACTTTGATCTATCCTTTGATGCATCTCTATTGTCCTCTTTCTTGGACTCACATTGCAAAGAATGGCCCTTACGTTGCTTATCATCCCTTTGCACATAATGAGCTTCTCTATAATGCAAGCTAGTCATGGTCTTCTGACGCATCTCCTCTGACAAAAGTGCACTAGTAACATCATTGTACTTTAGCGTACCATTTGGAGCAGAGTTACTAACAACTGTGCAAAAGGTATTCCAAGAGGGTGGCAACGAACAAAGCAAAAAGATTGCTTTCATCTCATCATTAATGGTCATATGTTGTGCACAAATCTGGGCAAAAAGAGAATCAAAATCACATGTATGGTTGGCAATGCTAGCTGACTCCTTCATATGAAGGTTGAAAAGTTTTCGCATCATGAAAACCTTATTGCTAGCTGTATCCTTTTCTAAGTGTCACATAATTTTTTCCATAAAGCACAAGCATCCCCGCATTCTAAAACTGAAAAGTAGACTGACTTACCAAGGTATAGTCTAATCGTAGACCTCCATAGCTCATCAAGATCTTCCCATTGAAACCAAGTCATGTGTATATTCTTCAAATCTAGCCGCATGGGCAATACGCAACTTTTGCTTCTTTTGGACAAGCACATCATGCATTTGGTTCTTTCAAAGCTAAAAATTAGTGCCATCAAACTTCTTTATGTCAGAAATGTCATGGTCTTTGCTAGTAGCATGGTAATGAAACTACCAAAAGATTCTTTGAAAATTTTGATAGAGTCTCCTTTGTATTTGAGACTATGTCAACCAAAATACGAGACAAAATGACCAGATATGTCACTCACAAAGCATAAAAGAGGGAAATGCCTTTCAAAAGCACATTTTATAGAGACCAATTGAGGTGCATAAAATATCAAACTGACCATATACCGCCAACTCGACTTCAAAAGCACATATACCACTCTATACATGTCTTATGGCAAGGCCTCGTAAGGGATGCTCCAGCTACCTGTATCACTGAAGGTATCTCCACATTTGAGAATACCCCAACTCAATGAAACCTCACACTATCAACCTTCAACAATGTAGGTTATGCAGCAAAACGTATAGCCAAGTCTCAAAAATGGCTATCATCCGGACCAAGTCTCAGAAATGGTCGGGACTATTGTACTAGCCAAAACATAGCTCTACAAAAGCGTACAATGGAAGTATCCACAAAGACGTACAAGTCTGTCACAACACTCAAACATGCATCAAAAGCATGTGCATGCAATGAAATATCCTTGTGGGGAGTCAAACCACTCTCAAAAGAGCTCAAACATTGTCAAAAGTGCCAACATATGCATGTACGCATAAAAAACTGCTCCTACTAGAACCAGAATATCGCAAGCACTGAAACATGTAGCCTATGAGTTGATGCCAATGCCATAGCCGAAGCCAAAATTGAGGCCAATAAGTAGAGAGGAAGCTAACCAAGCCACTCTATGTACGTGTATCTGTACCCGTATTTAAACACGTAGTCGAAGAAGACAATGCCGTCAAACTCCCACTATATGTCTGTGTATGAGGCCACTCCAAAAGAGGATACACACTCTCGAATGAGCTGTGGGCTCTCTTAGATGGAAGAGACTGCAACAATGGTACTTATAATGGCTATGGAAGCTCTGTAGCACAAACTACCAAAAGAGAGCTGAAAAAATGCAGCTCCTAAACCGTAGCTTGAATGAGGTTTTTGATGGTGCAAATGGCTTCAAAAGGGGGGTAAAATTCTAGGACACCTACAGGAAACGCTCTCAGAATGCTGAATTTGTCGATGCCAAAATCGGAACCATGTTTTCACTCTTAAAAGTGCATGCACGTGGAAACAATCTTGGGAATGAAACGGCTCTGATACCAGATGAAGGGGAGAGCCAACACACATTGTGTGCCCCCTTTCATTCTTCTCTATCTTATGCACTAAGGAACAATACACATTGTACTTAGTGTTAGTGGCTCACACAATTGTATAATTGTACACTTAGGATTAGAAGCAGTTAGTGATGGGAAGCCACATGGCCATTAAACCTAACATAAAGGCCGCTATGACCGACCCGCATGACACTAACCTACACTTACTAACTCTATTTCCTTTATACATAAGAATAAAGAGACACACAATCTAATGCCTTCTTGCAACTATTTGTTTCCCCAAACTTGGATTCTCCTCATCTTCTTCTTTCCTCTTCCTTGTAGGAACATGCACGGGATTCATGCCCTTTATGTAGTAGCAATCTTGAGTCATAAACGATGTTGGACATGTGTCACATCATCTATAGCATCATGACCAAGGAGCATGCATGACATGCCGAGATAGGTGGATAGAGCACACCATCAGGTTGGGATAATGAAAAGCATAATATATTGTGAATGTTTCTATGTATGCTCTCATGAGTGACCTAGAGAAACTATATAGGATTTTTCATTAATGAACCATGAAGTGGCCCATTGGTAATCAAGAGCGAGACCCGTCGTAGGTTTGCAGGAGCTTGTCTTTTGCACATTCCTAGTGTCATCTCCATGTTTAGAACGTGTATTGAATCTCTTTTTTAGTGCCATTCTCTCCTCAAAACAAAATTGAAATGTCCTTCCTTTTGCTCTTGACTCTTGCTATGATATTGATTTCCCATGGGCCATGGTAGTGTGATACCTCATGTCCCTCCTTCTTGGAAACCTGCTTCGTATTCTCCACCTAAAGTGGAACTTGGACCCATCTCCAAACATGTTATCCGGTGCAATCTACAAGGTGCACCACACACACACACACACACACACACACACACACACACACACACACACACACACACACACACATAGAGAGAGAGAGAGAGAGAGAGAGAGAGAGAGAGAGAGAGAGAGAGAGAGAGAGAGAGAGACCAAATATGCAAATTCATGACCCCATCTTTTCATCCTTGAGCTATGTATCCCCCCTCACCCTAGCATCTTGATTTCTTTCCTACGGGTACCAACACAAGCTACTTCCTGAGCTAGAAATAAGCTCACAAAACTATTCTATGAATGGGGATTTGATATGTGAAAATCTCCACAGAGAAAGAACCCCGATAGTCAAGGTGAAGATGCACAAGGAGGTATTTTGTGCCTCTTCCTCTCTCTATCTCTATGATGGTCCTCCTCGTGCCTCCATCTCTCCATATTGAAAGAAAAAAACATGCTTGTGCCCATGTTCTCGCCTTGAGACACCCACAAAATTGAGCTTCCTTCCCTCCTCTACACCACATGGATCTAGCATAGTAGGAAGACACAAATTGGGCATAATGCAGGCATATGTGCATGAGCACAGTTCTTGCCCTGAGATAGCGAGCCGATTGAAGGGAGAGCAAAAAGAAGAAAATCCACTTGAATTAGTTTTAGAAATTAGAGATAAATTGCAAAAAAAATGGCTAGTTTGGAAAATATCCTCTTTGAATCTACCTTAAAGGGAATTTTATACATTTGTGAGATTGATTTTTCCTGAGCACTAGGACACGAGTGTTCAAGGAAAGTGTGCCTCAATGTAGCCTTGAATAATCAAAACAATTGGTTGAAGGGAGAGGAAAAAGGAGAAAATCCGCTTGGAATTAAAAAACAAAAAGATAAATTACAAAGAAGGCCGGCTATTTTGAAAAATTTCCTCTTTGAATCTACCTTAAAGGGAATTTTGTAAGATTGTGAGATTGATTTTTTTCGAACACTACATAGAACGATAGAGTACTAGCTCTCTAAGAGTTCTCCCAGTTAGCCACAAGCTTTGTTTGTTCTTTTTTAAGAAAAACCTCTGAAGGAATCGTGAAGATTCCTCCTACTGTACCCCTATTCAAGGTGGGGGTGCCATATATGGCTTTCTACATAGCAAGATCAACAGAAAGGCTACAAAAAAGTGATAAAATCATGAGGCCCACCCTTAATGAGATCTACCGTAGTCAAATGGATGGTCAAAGGCCAAAGTTGAGCCAAATAAAAGGTAATCCAAAGGGTGAAAATGAGGAAAGATAAAAATAAAAAAAGAATGCCAAGGGGCACTAGCGACATTGCTAGTGCACCCCCCCTCAAATGCAAAAGAGGAGATCAAGTGAGCAGATGAAGCAAAGGAGGCTACTCCCTCCCAAGTTGCTAAATGTGGGTGCAAGGTGGACCAAACAGAGCCGAGATGCCAAAATTGAAAGGGGCACCCCTATAAAAATCAAAATTGAGTCATTTTTCATGCATTTTGCCATAGTAGGCTTCTTGCCAGGGCGTTGAGACAGTGAGCCTGCAGAGAGCCAAGATAGAGAGAGAGAGAGAGAGAGAGAGAGAGTGTGTGTGTGTGTGTGTGTGTGTGTGTGTGTGTGTCTGTGTGAGTTCTTGGGTTCGCGTTTTTGTGCAGAGGTCTGTGCCCGCTAAGCCCCAAGTGTGCGTTTCCTTGCCCAATGACCATGTGGGTGCGACATTTGATGTAAAAGAGTTGTAAATGTTGTTTGGATAGTGGTGAAACTTATATGGTGTTTCTCTCGCGTTGTTTCTCCCGTCCCTTCTTCTCTACTTCTTTTGGATGTATGGGCGGTGCCGATGAGGATGTGTGTGCCCCCCAGGCCCCTTCTTTGTCTGCGGAATGGAAGTGAGAGTGTGGTTTTGTGTGTGGTAGTGGTGTGTGGCTTGAAACAAGCAGTGAAATCTATTGCTAGTTGTGGTGTGCGTGCTTGCATGTTGATGTGTGGGCGGGCAGTGGCTTGCTAGCATGTATAGAGAGTTTTAAAGGTGAATTCTAGTGTATTGGGGCACTGTGTACGTCCTGGTCTATAGGGAGGTAGTTTTTTTGTGTATTGGGGTGTGTTTCCCTTTCCCACTATCCATCTTCTGGTGGCCCCACTGAGGATCAGTGTGATGCTCGTAGTTAAAGTCAAAGTGCTGATTTTCGTGATGCAAAAGGTGTGACCTTTGAAGAGCAAGTGCTGCTAGAGATGGCGTGGACAAAATTTCCCATTTTCATTCGGGTCAAAGATGTAGAAATGTGGCTTCAAGACTACGGATTGTTCGTGTTGATAGTTGTTTATCCAGAGAACAAGGTGCGGTACATGTGTTCCCACTCCTGGTTTGTGGTAAAGCGAGGCTATGGGTCGATAGCCTGTGTGATGAAGAAAAAAGAGATTGTGAAGCCCTAGAGGTGGCTTTTGAAGCAGATATGTAGGGGATGTGTAAGAAAGCTGAACGGTTTGAAGCAAATCTTGGAAGGTGATTTTCAAGTGTTCAAGTGAGAGTTTGACGCCCTTTGGGGGAAATTGATCAAGGTAACTGCTGCGGAGAAGGTTGGTTTTTTAAAGTTGAGTAAATTCATGGATTGCTTGCATGAAGAAGTGCGTGATAAGGTTGAGATAGATGGCCCGGTGTCATATGAAGAAGCGGTAGCTATAGAGAAAGGGGCCAAGGGTTCTTTGGCTATAAAGAGACAACATGGTCCCTATCCCGAGGATGTTGTCTAGAGCGTCTCCAATTGTGGAGGAAGTGAAAGTGGTTCCAGAGTGGACAAAGGATGTATGGCCGAGTCAAAGTGTGGATGAAGAAGATTCATTGGAGTGTGGTAAAGGTCAAAGAGTACGGTTTTCAAATGAGGTCAAAGTGGTGAGGATATTCCCAAGCTCAATACAGAAGAAGAGATTGAGTTAAGTGACAGTAGCTCTATGGATGCATACACAAGGTGGGAGACCGAGTCGTCTCAATCTAGGTATGATGATTCGATCTTTTACATGTGAGTGGAGAGGTAGTGAATGTATGCAAGGAGCAACATAAAGTGCAAGCCAAAATGTGTGATGAAGACCAAGTGGAGTGGTCTAGGCCTACAAGTGATGATATGCTAGTAAAACTGATGTGTGGTGCCTTGCTAATGGCCATGATGGTGAAAGTGGAATGTGCCATAGTGGTACAATAGGTGCAAAGTTTTGCCAAAAGAGATAGGGCAGCTTTGCCTATGGTAGCGAAGCATGATGCAGCAGTAAACGTGGTGATAGAGAAGTAGGTACTTGAAGAGCAGGTGATTGAAGCCGACAAGAGGATGGTGCTAATTGACCTTGAAGGGACAATTGATGAGGAAGAGCTCAACGATGCTAGAATTGAGTGCATGGCAGATGAGAAGGCAAGTATGGAGCCAAAGATAGAGGTGTTTCTAGTGCTACAAGTGCACTCTATGACATGTGATGTGGATTCCAAGGTGGTGTCCAAGCTTTCCAAAGGTATTTGTGAGTGGTGGTCGAAGGGTATGGGGATAGAAACAACTATGCAGTAGGCTGTTGAAGAGGTACAGGATTTGCTGAAAGAGGATCTCACTTTACATGGTTGGGAGGGTGGGTCAGGTATGTCCTTGACTGATGAGAGTTTTGATGTGTTTAGAGATGCTTGCTTACAAGTGGGAAGTTTGTCGATGAGTGCATGGAGTGGTAGAGGTATGTTGCTGCAGTTTGGGTGTGTAGCTGGTTATCAGTGCTTTGTTATGGAATTATGAAGGATGTTAGAGGTGGGTGGAAGAGACCAATGCAAGGTGTTTGATCCAGGTGGATGATGACAGGTAAAGCAGGGGGCTGGGCAACCCGCATGAACAAAAATGGCGGGTAGCAGGTGCTAGTGTTTGTACATATGGTAGTGGGTGTACAGAGTGTGTGTTTGGAGTGTGCAGTTTTTTGGTGCAATAAGCCTATGTGAGGTTGCACATAAATGTTCAACTAGGGGGTGGGCAATAATGGTGCAGCCAAAGATGGTCCATGTAGGAAAGTGATCTATGCCATGCAGTGGGTGCTAGTAGGTGTAGGACAAAGTACTAAAGCCAATGTGGAAGACCTGGGCAAGTAGGTGCTATGGGAAATGTATGCTTGATGCAATTTTTTAGGCCAAAAAAAATTCAAGGATGGTCCATTTGGGATGATAGTTCAAGGTGCCTAAGAGATAAGTCAGTGCTCTAGATTGTGGAGTTTGATGTTCTCTAGAAGCCGGTCTAGACGGCTCATTAAACAGAGCCACGATGTACAAGATACTAAATTTTGAAGTTAGAAGGTTTAGCAAATCCTTGACGGATAGGGTAGCTAGAGACACGTGGCTAGAGCAGATGTCGGAAGATAGACATGTAGTGCTTGACTGATGGACCATGCCATCCCTTTCAGATTGCTAATCGGAGCTATGGATTGCAGGTTATGACCATTAGAAGTTTGCCGGGGTCTGGTTTGTGCTCGCTTGATTGCATTGGAGGACATGCCATCTAGCATTTTTTGGGCCTTGACGGGGTTTTAAAAAGCATTATGAACCAAGATGAGTCAATGGGAACTAACTTCACCTCAAGCAGAGCCCAAACCAGAGAGTTATTACAGTTTGAAGCCAGTGTTCATTCCTGACGTCATGGTACCAGTTTGATTTTTGGCAATTTGGATGGCCTTGGTTTGTAATCCCAAGAATTTTGGAATGTGGCAAGGTACTTGTGGCTTGAAGTTCATGTAGTGAAGTTTTGGCTGGTCTATGCGTCTTGACAAGTGCAGGGAAGAAAACGGCAGAGGGATGAAGTGGCACAAAAAAAGGTGAAATTTTCTATGCATGGTGAAGTTTTTCCAACCCACACCAAGAGGGGGCACCTCAGAGCATGCCATGTGGCAATCAAATGAGTTCACATGCACTATTAGGGGTCGGAACCTTGGGGTATTTAGCAGAAACCGAAGCCTATTGTAAGGTGTCTCAAGGGAGAGAGAGTGCACTCCCTTCTCATGGTGTGGCTATGGTGGCTGCAAGGGCGGCTCTACGCGGTGTCGCATTGGGCGCGCCCGGCATGGTTTTGGCCAAGGCCGAGATGGGCACAATGATCGGTGACGACGCTCGGGTGGCGGGCTTGGAAAAATTACATGGCAGTGTGCCCCGGTAGCGGCTGGTCCCACGTCCTAAATGGGCAAAAATTTTAAGGGAAGGAAACCCCCTCCCACTAGCAAGGTCGCTAGTGCATGGGCCTGGGGGTAGGGGGTGATTCCCATGCATATGAGAGAGAGTAAGGGTGTGGGATCCAAAGGAGCTTCAAATTGGCTAGATAAAGAGTACCAAGCAAAGGGTGTTCAAAGGATGTCCAAACCCAGCCGGACAAGGGGCCATGAGGGCAGTCAAATGGATGATCAAAGGCCAAAGTTGAGCCAAATCAAAGGTAATCCAAAAGGTGAAAATGAAGGAAGATAAAAATAAAAATAATAATGCCAAGGGGCACTAGTGACATCACTAGTGCACCCCCCCCCCCCCCCCCCCCCCCCCCCCAAATGCAAAAGAGGAGAGCAAGTGAGTAGATGAAGCAAAGGTGGCTACGCCCTCCTAAGTTGCTAAATGTGGGTGCAAGGTGGACCAATCAGAGCCAAGATGCCCAAATTGAAAGGGGCACCCCTATAAAGATCAAAATTGAGTCATTTTTCATGCTTTCTGCCATAGTAGGCTTCTTGCCAGGGCCTTTAGCCAATGAGCCTACAGAGAGCCAAGATAGTGTGTGTGTGTGTGTAAGTTCTTGGGTTGTCATTTTTGTGCAGAGGTGTGTGCCTTCCAAGCCCCAAGTGTGCGTTTTCTTACTCGACGACCATGTGGGTGCGCCGTTTGATGTAAAAGAGTTGTAAATGTTGATGGAGCAGTGGTGAAGCTTCTATGGACTTTCTCTCCCGTTGTTTCCACTACCCCTCCTTCTCTACTTCTTTTGCGTGTATGGGTGGTGCCGATGCAGATGTGTTTGCCCCCTGGGCCCCTTCTTTGTGTGCGGAATGGAAGTGAGAGTGTGGTTTCATGTACGACAATGGTGTGTGGCTCAAAACAAGCAGTGAAATGTATGGCTAGCTATGGTGTGCGTGTTTGCAATCGATTTGTGGGCGGGTGGCCACCTGCTAGCGTGTATAGAGAGTATCTAAGGTGAACTCTAGTGGATTGGGATGTTGTGTACGCCCTGGCCCTTATAAGGAGGCAATTTTTTTGTGTGTCAGGTGTGTTCCCACTTTCCCCCTTTCCAATGTCTTCTACTAAGTAGGGATCATCCGTGGTCAAGAGACATATCAGCCATTCTAATTTCTCAAATTTACACTCACACGCTAGTGTATCTACCAAATCCCATTGACATGTAAGCACCGGGTAGACTATGTGAAACACTTTTGAAAAGTAAAGAGGGTACCTCTCACCCAAGGTAGGAGTGGATGACTTTCATGTACTAGCCATATCTGTACATACAGATAGATCTTGGTTAGTGTGCAAATATTATAAGGGTCATGTCAAAAGGTCGTGTCCTTGTGCGTAACGTGTTATTATGATTTTTTGGTCATGTACTAGAATTTGTAGGTTTCAAGCGTTTTGTTTGGTGGGTCTTGCTCTTTTAATTTTTGATTTTTATTTCCTTGAGTATTGGGCTATATATATACATTCTCAAGATTGGGAGATTGAGAGGTCGAGAGGAAGGTTAAGAGGGGAGCGAGTGAATGATCGATGTCACCATACACTCCCCCTTCCTTGGGTAGATCATTGTCAGGATAAGGGCAAGGCCAAGGAGTCATGGACTGGGCCAGTGGCCAAACTAGGAAATGTGGACAAGGGAATCTGGCTAGGGCAAAAGGCTAGGAGCTTGCCTATATAATGGGAGATAGTCACCTATGATTTACACTGGTATCAAGAGCCACTTTTTTGGGAGTTCACAGGTGTGGAGAGTTGACAAGCAGGCATGACCGCTTAGCAAGGAAAGGGTGAAGGCCGTTTGCAGCGCAAGATTGGACCCTATTGAAGGGAGCAAGCAGGAATGAAGTCTGCCAAAGCGAGGTCTCTTGGGCTCGGCTAGCACGCGTTGCCCAACCTACGGATAACCCGTCACTGCAACAACAGGGTTAGCACACCACGACGATCGCCATCTCTCTTTCCCTCTTGCTCACTATCGCCTACATTCACGGCCCGCCATCGTCAGGCTTAAGCAATTGGGCCTGACCATATTAGGCCGCCCACAAACCTTAGGGCAACCCAAAATTACTTGGGGCTAATACCCACAGCAGTTGCAGCTTCGATCCCATGGTGGTCGCAGATTTTGAACACGTACTCGGCTACCATCGGCAAAGGGGCCAGCAATTAGGGTCGACATTGCCCTACATACAACAATCAACAAGTCAATAATTCCCTAAGTAGTCGACAATTTTTTCAATTTGATCCATTGGAAACATTGTTCATAGAGCCAATTACACTAAATAAATAACAATTGCAATCGACTCGACTCAAGTAGGGTATGTGCACAAGTGGATTTGCGGGTTGATTGCAACTTTGACAACCAACGTAATTAGCATGGCTAATTACTGTTTGTAGTGACAACTACAACTATAGAATTATTTTTCGACTCAAGGTATTTTTCATTTTATTCCTTCCACTGCATGGTGTTGCCATGGATTCAGATATCAATATGACTTTTGATTTTGAGCATCATATGCCTCATCCTACCCATGGTGGCTCGTGACCAGATGCTCTCACGCAGGGTGCCCGTGACACGATAAGAAGTGATGATGCTTATGAGTTTCTTCATATTCAAGAGTTTTGTGCATTTCAGACACGCATATCAATAATGGAAGGAAATTTTGCATCTTTAAATGAAAACGTCACTAAATTATCTACGTTAGTGATACAATTTACACAGCAGCAGGCCAAGGGCCCGGTTGACACACACATGCATGAGCACACTACTACTCAGGGGCAAGGCCCTTCTGATCATGAACAAGGCCCATCTCCAAATTCTTTGCACACTCTCACTGCAAAGAAGGTGGATGAGTTGTTGAAAAACACCAAACCACCGACTTTTAAGGGGGAAGACCAAGATCGCAATAAGGATGCAGTGAATATCTTTCTCAGCAAGTGGGATGGAATTCACGCCTTACGACGTACTCCGAACGCAGTCAGAGCACTACAAACAAGTATAACTTTGGAAGGCAAGGACTACAAATGGTGGATGTCTCTCAAGGAGAAGAATATCATACACCAGAGTTGGGTAGCCTTTGAGGCTATGTTTCGCAAAGAATTCTTGCCTACAAATGAGGCAGATCGGAATGGGATGGCTTGGAAAACGTGTTCCATGCGCCAACACCCATGATTACTTGAATATATCTCTCACTATCAAGATGTTATCCTCAAGTTGGAAGGACTAGACACCTTTCAGCAAGTACGTGGGTTTATCCGCGGTCTAATGCTAGAGCTTAAAAAACACGTCAAGACTCGGGACTCTAGAACACTTGAGGAGGCCATAGTGAAAGCACACATTCATGATGATCCACATAAAAGAAATCACATAATAATCACGTGCCTACTAATATACATGGTAATACATGCACACAGTATGGGCACAATAAAAGGAACTTTATAGTAGCCATTCTGAAGTAACTAAAAAACCCAAGGGGTCCCGTGGTCCTCTCTCTCCTGAGGACTTTGATAAATCTAAAAAAGAGAAGTTATGTTTTCAATGCTTGGGAAGCGGCCATCGTAAAAAGGATTGTCCCAAGGGGAAATCTGTTGCTCATGGCAAGGAGAAAGTAGTACACACGATGCAACTGCTACCTCTTGAGTCTTCCTCACGATTCTCTATAGTGGAAGTAACACACACCGAGGTGGTGCATGAATGTTGTATCATAGATTCCATGTGGCAACAGACCTTTGGACCACATGAGTTAGTGCGTATGCACGGATCTCTGCAAGGGCACAAGGTGTGCATCTTGGTAGATGACAGTGCTACTCACACTTTCATTAATTATGCATTGGTGAAAAAACTCAAATTGCCTCGAACTTCGAGCTCCCACCGCTACAAGGTAGCAATGATGAATGGTTTTGATGCCGAAATCTGGGATACTCAAGTCCGAGCTGTACCGTTGGAAGTACAAGGCTACTCAACATCCTTGGACTTTCAAGTTATGAACATGGAGAGGGCAGACGTGGTACTTGGTAGGGAATGGTTTCATAGCCTAGGACCATCACTGTGGGATGCATCTCTAACCTCACCATCCTATCTTATTGCAGTATTAGCGAGAATCACAATTAATTTGTCAATCCATGGGATGAAGCTGACTCGACTAGTGCATAGAGGCTACAAGAGGATGTCAATATCTATAAAAAAAACTAACAACTCGCATCTAACTCAAGATACACTCAAGTGACTGAAATCACCAAAAGCCAATCGCTCATCGGCAAACAATTCACATCCGTTATAGCATCAAATGACATCCAAACGTAATGAAACTTATAGGAAAATTTTATAAGACCTAAGCACACATGCCTATGGTCTCAAACCTCACTTTAGGTCAAGTTCCAAAATCGTGATTATTAACAGCAGTGTATTTTTGACCTAGTCGTTTTCGACCCAGAATGCATCTAAATGCTTAACAATGATGCCCCAATACCCCATCTATGCTTAGTTTTTGATTTGAAAGTGTAAATTCCTAGTTACAATGAAATTAGGCCACGGGTCGACGACGCCAAAAGCTACGAATTATTGTGAACTGCTTACATCAATGCGAGAGCTCTTACCTGCGGTTGCAATGCAACAAACATGACTGCAATGTGACAACTGGGAAGGGAGTAGGAAGCACGAGAAGGAGAGGAGTGAGCGCCGTTAGCTCATGATTTGTATTTCATTATCCAAAAGTTAGAAAAAACTTACAAAAATTGGCTTTTATACCTTAGCCAAGGTTTTTGGTGGTCAAAGATAATAATCTGGGAGTTCTACCAAAGCTGGGTAATGACAGGTTGATACAATCTGGAAGCTTGTAGCCCCGGCTCAGTAATTATAGAGTTCATCCGAGAAAATAGGAGTTACAATATTCCCAATTTGTCAAAATAATAAGTGTTTTACAATGAGAACTCCAAAAAAAGGTATCCGTGTTAGCTTGCTGCTAACATTCCCCCCCTCCTCGCCTGTGTCGTCCCTTGACACAGCTTTATGGACTGAAGTAGTCTTTGGGCTGGCGGCTGGCAAGGCGGTCTTTAAGCGCATTCAGTGCCTTTTGGTATCTGATTTTCTTTCTTTATCTGGCACTTGCAAAAACTGCATGGTTACTCTGTTCTTCAGCTCCACCGTTGAGTATCCTACAAACCTTGAGGTTAGATTGTTGATCACTGGTGCAAATATCTTCGTTTGCCAAGTGAAGAATCCCATGTAGAACGCTTCCTCGAATGCCAACATATTGTGTGAAGATAGAAACATGTATCTCGCGTACAAGCCATAGAGGACTTCTTCGGAAGGTTGCCCACTGAGATCGTAGCACAAACCTTTATTACCCTCCAGGAATGACATCCAAGGGGCGCTTTCCTGCTCTGGCTCATTAAAAAATTCGATACATGCGAACTTAGCATTCAGCATACATTTTAATAACATTGCACAAGAGAGATTCGATACATTTTAATAACATTGCATCAAAAACACATCCTTGTGCTGAGATTTCTCTAGCTTTAATTCCAGCTCGAGGTCCTTGTTCTTCTTCTCCAATGCTTTATATACCTCATCTGTTCCTTTGATCAAGGCTACGACTGGATTCTCTCTTATTTGTCGCAAGAAAATTGCCTGATCATTTATTCTTTGTTTTGAATATTGTAAAGAAAAATTCACGACATCCAACTACACTTGAATCTTTTGAGCTGACAGGGTGTTCGTTAGAAGTTTGTTTGTAACTTCTGTCAGTTGTTCATCTTTGGCGTTACACGCATCTGATAACTTTGTAAGCAATTCACCTAACTCTTCCATCTCCTTCTGTTGTCTATCTCTGGCTAGTTGATGTAGTTCAGCTTCAACTTTCATTTCCTACACTTGCCTCTGAAGATCGGTGATGACGTTCATTCTGTCTTCTAACTCTCCTTGGAGAGCATCAATCGCCATCTCTAGGTCTTTAGCCTTTGTGTTGCGGGTAAGTGCTGCAGATCGGAGTCTCTTTATCATATCTTGCATTCTCCTTGCATATTCATTGACTTGCAAGATGACTTCTTCATTCGACTGATAGTCGTCATTTCTTGCTATCTGGGTTGATGTTTTTGCAGCCTCTTGTGTATCTCTCTTCTATGTTGTGGCTGCTGGTTGCTCTTGCCCTTGAGGCCATGGATCTTATTTTTCATGGCTGCGGTAGTCTAGCTCGGGATCTTTCTCTTTTTCTTGCTCTTGTGTAGTGGTAGCCTCTTGTGCAGATTCTTCTGCTCTTTTTGATTCAAGTTATGGTGTAGCTTTGGCTACTTTCTCTTGTTCACTCTGAGCTTCTTTAGTTGACTTTGTTGTGGTGTCTTTACCTGCAGGTGATGGTGGTGGGCTCGGCATAGCGCTATCTTGCTGTTCCGTAGGTATTAAAGTGGATCGGGGAGACTCGTAGCCTTGGTCGTGTTGTGCCTCTTCCCTTGCCGTTTCCTCGGCTTGTCTTTGGTCTCTACCTCTTTCTTTCCTTGTGCTTGTTGGTTGCACCGGTAGGCATGTTTTTCTTTTTCAAAGGAGAAATAAGTGTTCCTGAACACTTAGCTAAAGTGATGGATCAGCCCCTATCTGAGGGGGAGATCATGGATTCTATCTCAACTCTCAAGAAAGGTAAAACCCCTGGTCTGGATGGACTACCCAATGATTTTATATCGGAGTTTAGAGAGTTTCTTGCCCCTATCCTCCTAGCCATTTGGAAAGAGGCCTATAGACTCGGAGAAAATAGTGGAGTCATCAAACTTATACACAAAAGGGGGAATAAGGAGGACTTAGGGAACCGGAGACCAATCTCTTTTCGGATTTGTGTTTATAAAGTATTTGCCTTGTCTCTAGCTAGAAGGTTAAGCCCTATAATGAACTAGACTATACTCTCTAAACAAAAAGGTTTCATTAAGGGAAGGCTCATTCTTGATGCTATCACCTCACTTTGGGAAGCCATCGAGTATGCTCAGGATAGAGAACAATAATTCATCTTCTTCAAAATAGACTTTGATAAGGCTTATCATAGAATTGAGTGGGACTTCATCTTTCAATTTCTTGTTAACATAGAATTTGTAAAGAGCTTCATTAGATTTATTCAAGTAGTATCTGGTAATGCATGTGCTAGAATTTCTACCAATAGAGATCAAACTGATGTTTTCCCTCTAAAGAGGTCTATCAATTAGGGTTATCCCATAGTCCCTTTATTGCATGCTATTTGTTCAAATTCTTTGGGATGGTTGATTCAAGATGTAGTGATAGAGGATAGAGGATCATATGAGAGATATAAAGATCCCTGGATCTCAAAAAATATGGTTCTCCAACAATTTTCTAATGACACTACTATATTATAACTAATGATCCTCAATTTGTTGAGCAATTTTAGCAGTGTCTAGAAAATTTTTTGTATAGCCAGTGGATCTATCATCAATCACTCCAAGAATGGCTATAAGGCTTCCAATGTCCAAGTCCCCCAGATAATCTCAGCCTGTGTATGCCAACTAGTTACAAATGGAGAGGTATCTAGACTGCTTGGCATTCCCATGGGCTTGAAGGTCTCCTTTGAGCAAAGGTGGGAATGGGTTGTGACCAAGGACAAACAAAAGATATTTTGATGGCAGTCTAATCAAGCATCTATCTCCTCAAGAGATTTCATTCTCAATGATTATTTTCTCCCCTTGCCAATTTATTCTTTCCTTGTTGGAGTCCAATTACTAAATACCAACTTCAAAAAGTCATTGCTCTATCAAGAAATTTCCTTTGGGGGAGTGAAATGGATCATATCAAAATCTCCAAACTAGCATGGAACACATGTACATGTTGTGTTCCTTAAAAGAAGGGAGGTCTGGGCACCCTCAATTTAGAACTCATTTCCACCAAGCTTGCGGTTAAATGGATACTCTGCCACCTCCAGTGACTACTGGGTTGCTCTAATTTGAAGATTCAAACTACAAAGCTTGGTCAAGGTTATCTTTCAGAGATTTGTTGCTTCTCTTCTTGTTTCTCTTTCTCCTTTTCTTCCAACTAGTTCCAAACTATATGTAGGATGTGGAGTGCATGGAACACCGTCAAACGCTCTTGGAGACATTCAAAATAATTTTTCTCTAATCATTCTTCTTTTCTCCTTGTATATTTTTAGTTTGGAGTTTTTCACCTTCTTTGTGGATCATCAAGCTTTGATGTATCTAGTGAACAATACGGGAATAATAGAAAGATGCTTTCTCATCTTACTAGAATTTGACTGCATTGTAGTTTTCAAGGAAGGATCTACACACCGGAGGGAAGATCATTTGTCAAGATTATTACATGGAGAAGCTCCTAAGTTGGTAGATGATGATTTTTTGGATGCTTATCTTTTGAACATTAAGTGGATTCCTAATGGTCTTCAAAGATTATACCCATGTTGATGTATGTGACAAAAAATGTTATAAAGACGCTAGAAGAAAATAAGTGGTTGGTTGAAAATATAGTCCATATAAACTTCTCTCAAGGAGATTGTACAAAAGAAAAAGTGACAATACCCTAAAGTTGTGTATAGGACCCAAAGAATATGATAGAGATGTGAAGATGGCTCACACAACCATAGGTGACATACCCTTTTCTCTTCCTCAAATAGCACACAGATTGTCAAGACATACATAAAACCATACACGCTTATATAAGGGATTGTGATCATTGTTGAAGGAAAATACCTATTTTCTATACTACTTTGTTTCAATTAGTGGTAGCACCTTGTTGGAAGAAATACATAGTTAACTATATAGTTAAGAAAATGTTTCCTAAAGATATGAGTAGAGCATGACACAGATCTATTATAGACCTTGGAAAATGACTTTTTGATCATTGAAAAGCAATTTTACAAGAGAGCCAAAGGTTAAGAATTGCATTTATGTGCAACGGAAAGTGAATATGTACCAATTGTAGAACAAGCACATGTAGGATCACGCGCCAATTTTTAGTGGAGACAATTGCAAAATTTATGATGACTTCTAGAATTCGATGGACTACAATGTTCCAAGATGCTGCCACATTTGTGAGAAGATATGGTGTTTGCTAGTAAATGAAATTTCGAATATGGAAGGATAGTATGCCATTGAGACCAAATATGGTAGCAAGAGCTTTTGCAAAGTGGGAATAGAGTTTGTAGGTCCTATTCATCCTTGTGCATATATAGGATTCAAGCTCAATACATTATAGTGGCAATATATTATCTAAAAAAATGGGTGGAAGAAAACTTGTGTGCATCAATTGCACAAGTGCAAAAGACACAATCAATGCTAGCCAAAGCGATCAATACATGGTCTAAGTGCATAAGGCGATGAAACAAATGGATGTGGAGTTGAAACTATCAAGTGTACCAGTGCATAAGAGGACTTAAGTACATGAAAAGAATCTGGTTGAAGAGGTCATGAGATGATGCTGATCAAGTGCGTACATTACGGATGCGGTCTCCCAAAATCTTGCATAATTGTAAATTTTACAATGCCGTTGAGCATATCATAAACTTGGTTACTTGTGAGTTCCAATTTGTAACTCCATTGTCTACACTTCAGCCTAAGTGTAATCGAGAGCAATAGAAGTGCTTCAGGCCGCTTGGATGGTGGTTAGACACTTCAGCGGCCTCGTGTGATGATTGCATTTCCAGATTTCACGTTTTCTTTTAAAGCCAATTTTGTCCAAACCTAGTATATAAGTGAAAAATAGGCAATGTGAAAATGCACTTCTTACTTCCAAGCCTAAAACATAGAGTGAGCCCTCCCTCCCCATCTCCATGGAAGGAGAATAAGTGAGCTTGGTGGAGCGAGCTTTTTTCTCTCCTCCACATGTGTCGCTCACTACCACTAGATGCCACCCATTTTTGCCTCTACCACCAGTGGAAAGTTCCACTATTTTTGAGCCATCCACACCCCTCTTACTCCTCCACATTGCACCACCAACTTCTAGGTCCCCTTTTCTCTCAACCTCCAACCACCCCACTCCCCCCCCTTCTCTCTCTCTCTCTCTCTCTCTCTCTCTCTCTCTCTCAAAATCTCATGTTTTTATTCTCCTCTTTCTCAGTATGCCTCTCTCTTTTCCTCTCTCTCTCATATATATATATATATATATATATATATATATATATATATATATATATATATATATATATATATATATTTATATTTATTTATTTATTTATATGTATGTATGTGTGTGTGTGTGTGTACCAAACATAGGTAGAACAATCATTATCTATTTATCTTCCTCTCTCACCCGTAGCCTCTCTCTCTCTCTCTCACACACACACACACACACACACACACAATCTCTCTTGATTTTTCTTTCCTTCCTTTCCTTTCTCTTTTTCTCATTCCTGACCCCGTTTGTCTATCTCCCCCTCTTTCCCCTCCTCAAATACAGATACTCTCTCTCTCTCTCTCTCTCTCTCTCTCTCTCTCTCTCTCTCTCTCTCTCTCTCTCTCTCTCTCTCTCTCTCTCCCCCCTCCTACTCCTCCCCCATCTTCTTCATCTCTTTTTCTCATTTCTCACCCCGTTTGTCTATCTCCCCGTCTTTCTCCTCCTCAAACACACATAGACACACACACTCTCTCTCTCTCTCTCTTAAAAACACACACACATACACACACACACACTCTGTCTCTCTATCCCTCCTCCAAAACACTCTCTCTCTCTCTCTCTCTCTCTCTCTCTCTCTCTCTCTCTCCCGCCCCCCTCTCTCTCTCTTGTGTATCCTATCTCTCTCATTATTGTGCATTGAAGAGGGTGAATATGGAACAAGCATATGCATTTGACACATTGCATTCCTTTTCATAGCCTTCCATATTCTATCATGTAATGCAAAAGCTTATGTCTCTAGTAGTGTGTGGCACTTATATTCTCAAACTTGCAGTGAGCATAATATACATAGTTGATATGAATCGTTTGCACTGCCCTAGTGTCCTGTCTCACATCAAGGGGAGTGAGAATCATGCCAAATCATTGAGTTATTGTGTATAAGTGACAAGGGGATAGTCTCAAGCATATTGGAAGGACTACAGTTTCCCTTTTTTAGGAAAGAGCATGGTTTTGTAGTTGGGGCCAATATGGGTGATGTAATGTATGTAGCATAGCATGTTGGATTTTGTCAAAGCCAAAATAAATTGGGGTATGTGTGTGTGTGAGTGTGAGTGTGTGTGTGTGTATGTGTGTGAGGTGAGAGAGAGAGAGAGAGAGAGAGAGAGAGAGAGAGAGAGAGAGAGAGAGAGAGAGAGAGAGATTTAAACGGGTCAAAATACATTGGAAGATTTTTTTTACAAACATATATATATATGTGTGTGTGTGTGTGTGTGTGTGTGTGTGTGAGAGAGAGAGAGAGAGAGAGAGAGAGAGAGAGAGAGAGAGAGAGAGAGAGAGAGAGAGAGAGAGAGAGAGAGAGAGAGAGAGAGAGAGAGATTTAGTCCAAAGGAAAAAAAGAGCAAAGACTTTTGTAATTTGAAAGAATTCTTTGGTGTTTATGTTAGATTGGTTACTAGAACACACACACACACACACACACACACACACACACACACACACACACACATTGTGCCACTTACTTATAGGATTCTTTAGCATAATTGACATTTTGGATTTATATAAACACGCTTCCTAGTTCATTGTATATGTATCCACCGTCGGATAATTCCCTTATAATTGTGAGAGGTACTAAAACCCTTAGCTGGCAAAAAATGTGGTTTATTGCCCTCTCTAAACCTTGAGATGAAGGTGCCATGGTGGTTTTGCCATAACAAGCTGCATCACAGGCGGCCTCACACTCTCGAATCCCCAGGAGGAGCTCGCTCCACTCAATACTCTCTGCACGCTACACACATTCAGTGATGGTGACCTTCCTCCTCCTTCTATTTAAGAGGTGAGGGTGCACTCTGCCCCTCACTTAGCCTTGTGTGAGTTTTGTTTGCGTAAAGAAATGATTGTGTATTTATTCTCTACTACACTAGAAATGGAGCTTGGAACACAGACAACATAGGTTGGCTACTATGGTTGGTATCTTGAATTTTGTTTTAGTCTTATTTTTGGATAATATAATTGTTATGGTAATGCTATGTCAGTTAGAAAATGGTAAGGCCCATTATGTGGTTTGACTCGGCTTGGCAGAGCTTGTTAAAGGATGATTGGTTGGTAAGGACCATGGTGTGGGTAAGCATTGCTTAAACAGTTGGTAACACCACTGAGGAGTGTTGTTCCTCAAATGCCTATAACTGGTAAAGCCCATTATGTAGACTATGTGTGACATTATATGGTTAATGGGGATGTAGTCTGAACATTCTTGGGGCATAACTTGTATCTTACTACTATTTTTTCTCACTATGTTGTGTAAGCTATTCATTGGTTTTAAACATTGGGTTACTGCCACCTGGCTAGACCGTCCTATTCTCCATTAGAAACTATGCAGCAACAGTAACTATAGCATACTATACAGTTTAATTTTCTAATAGAAAAGGGGGGGTCTAACTCGATGATTACTGGTTTTGCTTACATGATAATACATAAAAACGCAGGTCCCAAAAAAACAAAGGGCATAACCTGTCGCTTTTATTGCTAAAACCACTTTATGGCTAGCTTTGTGTAGACAAATGAAGGCATTACTGGGGTTTTTTTGTTAACCCCTCAGTTGGGTTTTGGATTTTTATAGATGACACACATTATTTTAATGATGGAAACACTTAATGGTGAGGTTCTGGCTGGAAATTGGTACCACTTTACACTAAAAGTTATTCTAATGCTCTGTAATAACTGGTTCACTGGTTTTTTAAGGGAGGTATCTGGCTTAAAATAGTGGATTTGGATTATTTTGGTCATAGACATACTAACAACGCAAACAACATTGATTTTTGTGCAATGATATGGGGGGAGTATGTTATGGTATTTGCCTCTTGGCTTGACATAGGAATAATAAGGTGTCGAGAGCTTTGGGATGGATTCTATACGCCTAGAGGGTCTTACACATGTTACTAACACTGTATCATCATTTGCATGACACTTACTGAAATTGGTAATACCTACTGTGTAGGTTGGCTTACTGAACTACGTCATGGTATTTTTTGGCCATTATGAAGGTAAGTATCCTATCATTTACTTTTAATGATAAACCCTATAGTGTGGGTTGGCTTAATGAACTTTGTGGTGATTTCCTTGCCCACTGAGAAGGTAAGTATCCCGTCTATGCATAGTAGTCCTTTGGTTGGAAAGGTACACGCCGGATGGGTATTGGTTCTTGCATATGGTTGTATCTCTATCGATACAGGGAGAAGTTTTGGGATGGGGGTGTTCCCCGGATGATTATTGGGTTCTGTGCTTGGTACTGTTGCTATAATTTGATATCATGATATAATCGTCGCTTATAAAAATTGGTATAAACCCTCTGGTTGGGTGTAGTAAGTGAATTTTTTGGGCCGTCTTTTTGCCCTTTAAACATGTGTTGTTGCATATGTTGGCATCCTTGGGGGGCTTGTGGTACAATTGCACTACATGTATGCACCTATTTGGTATCAGTGGATAGGACGGGATAATGCAGTACTCTATTTGCATTCACAACTTGACCTAGTTTTTTATTGGTTTGACAATCGCACAAGCTAAGTTACCACAAAAGGCCTCCACCACTTGGCAAGCTAGAATTTTGTGACTTATAGAAAGTAGGAAGGATCGAATTCCACTTTAACTTTATCAATTCAATTCTACAACAGGCTTATACTCGTTTCTAATATGTTAAAGCTTCTTTACAGACGGAGCCCCATTAATTTACTTAAGAAATTTATGTTGGGGAGCATACCACTTGAAGTAAAAGGGGGTATGGC
Source organism: Adiantum capillus-veneris (assembly GCF_014529385.1). Lineage (NCBI taxonomy): Eukaryota > Viridiplantae > Streptophyta > Polypodiopsida > Polypodiales > Pteridaceae > Adiantum > Adiantum capillus-veneris. Next base: position 134,438,217 of record NC_140947.1, read on the forward strand.
CCTCTAAGTTAAGACTAAAATAATTTGGATTAATAAAACCCTATATGAAAACAACATAATTACTTTGGACTAAGCTAGAATGTTTTAAAGAAGCATTAAAAGATGGACATGGGTAACAACTGGTATAGTCCATTGATACCTGTAAAACATATCCAAGGCTACCATATCTGTTGTCTTGTTTCGATGGATGCAGGTAAGGACTCTATCTTATCTTGGAAGGTTTTTTTTGGCTTTTAGCAGTTGTCCAATACAGGATTACACATACACCTATTGCAAGGGAAGTACTTCTAATATTTGTATATTGGAATGAGTCTTCATACATACAAACATTGTACAAAGATAATTCTAAGACTGAGTTGTTTTTGTACTTATCATTTCCCTTTTTCTAGAGCCAGCTATCTTTTGAATGTAAAAGTTCAATTATGTCTTATTGTTTATGGTAAAACAGCTACACACACACACACACACACACACACACACACACACACATGCTCCAAAATTGTGGTGATAAGAGTCGTAATGGAGAGCCCACACCATGGCCGACAGAGGAAAGAGTGTAGGTCTAAGTCATGGGTGAGAACGTGAAGGAAGCAAGGCCGGATGTGACAAGTAAAGGGTGGTTTATAGTTGGGGGCAAGAACATGGTTTTATAGTTGGGGGCAATAAGGGTGGTGGAGGGTGGGAGGGAGGGAACGAGTAAAGGAGACATAATGGGAGTGGGATTTCTCTAAAGAAATGGATAGAGGAGGAAACAATAAGAAAGGGTAGGATAGGGATTCACTTAAGCATGGTGGGGGAGGGGGGGGGGGGGAGAGAGAGAGAGAGAGAGAGAGAGAGAGAGAGAGAATTCCACTTTAACTTTATCAATTTGATTCTACAAAAGGCTTATACTCGTTTTTAATATGTTAAAGCTTCTTTAGAGACGGAGCCCCATTAATTTACTTAAGAAATTTATGTTGGGGAGCATACCACTTGAAGTAGAAGGGGGTATGGACCTCTAAGTTATGACTAAAATACTTTGGATTAATTAAACCCTATATGAAAACATCATAATTACTTTGGACTAAGCTAGAATGTTTTAAAGAAGAGTTAAAAGATGGACATGGATAACAACTGGTATAGTCCATTGATACCTGTAAGACACATCCAAGGCTAACATATCTGGTTGGATGGATGCACGTAAGGACTCTATCTTATTTTGGAAGTTTTTTTTTGCTTTTAGCAGTTGTCCAATACAGGATTACACATACACCTATTGCAAGGGAAGTACTTCTGATATCTGTATACTGTAATGAGTCTTTATACATAGATACATTGTACAAAGATAATTCTAAGACTGAGTTGTTTTTGTACTTATCATTTCCCTTTTTCTGGAGCCAGATGTCTTTTGAATGTAAAAGTTCAATTATGTCTTATTATTTATGGTAAAACAACTACACACACACACACACACACACACATATGCTCCAAAACTGTGGTGATAAGAGTTGCAATGGAGAGCCCACACTATGGCTAGGAGAGGAAAGAGTGTAGGTCTAAGTCATGGGTGAGAACGTGAAGGAAGCAAGGCCGGATGTGACAAGTAAAGGGTGGTTTATAGTTGGGGGCAAGAACATGGTTTTATAGTTGGGGGCAATAAGGGTGGTGGAGGGTGGGAGGGAGGGAACGAGTAAAGGAGACATAATGGGAGTGGGATTTCTCTAAAGAAATGGATAGAGGAGGAAACAATAAGAAAGGGTAGGATAGGGATTCACTTAAGCATGGTGGGGGAGGGGGGGGGGGGGAGAGAGAGAGAGAGAGAGAGAGAGAGAGAGAGAGAGAGAGAATTCCACTTTAACTTTATCAATTTGATTCTACAAAAGGCTTATACTCGTTTTTAATATGTTAAAGCTTCTTTAGAGACGGAGCCCCATTAATTTACTTAAGAAATTTATGTTGGGGAGCATACCACTTGAAGTAGAAGGGGGTATGGACCTCTAAGTTATGACTAAAATACTTTGGATTAATTAAACCCTATATGAAAACATCATAATTACTTTGGACTAAGCTAGAATGTTTTAAAGAAGAGTTAAAAGATGGACATGGATAACAACTGGTATAGTCCATTGATACCTGTAAGACACATCCAAGGCTAACATATCTGGTTGGATGGATGCACGTAAGGACTCTATCTTATTTTGGAAGTTTTTTTTTGCTTTTAGCAGTTGTCCAATACAGGATTACACATACACCTATTGCAAGGGAAGTACTTCTGATATCTGTATACTGTAATGAGTCTTTATACATAGATACATTGTACAAAGATAATTCTAAGACTGAGTTGTTTTTGTACTTATCATTTCCCTTTTTCTGGAGCCAGATGTCTTTTGAATGTAAAAGTTCAATTATGTCTTATTATTTATGGTAAAACAACTACACACACACACACACACACACACATATGCTCCAAAACTGTGGTGATAAGAGTTGCAATGGAGAGCCCACACTATGGCTAGGAGAGGAAAGAGTGTAGGTCTAAGTCATGGGTGAGAACGTGAAGGAAGCAAGGCCGGATGTGACAAGTAAAGGGTGGTTTATAGTTGGGGGCAAGAACATGGTTTTATAGTTGGGGGCAATAAGGGTGGTGGAGGGTGGGAGGGAGGGAACGAGTAAAGGAGACATAATGGGAGTGGGATTTCTCTAAAGAAATGGATAGAGGAGGAAACAATAAGAAAGGGTAGGATAGGGATTCACTTAAGCATGGTGGGGGAGGGGGGGGGGGGGAGAGAGAGAGAGAGAGAGAGAGAGAGAGAGAGAGAGAATTCCACTTTAACTTTATCAATTTGATTCTACAAAAGGCTTATACTCGTTTTTAATATGTTAAAGCTTCTTTAGAGACGGAGCCCCATTAATTTACTTAAGAAATTTATGTTGGGGAGCATACCACTTGAAGTAGAAGGGGGTATGGACCTCTAAGTTATGACTAAAATACTTTGGATTAATTAAACCCTATATGAAAACATCATAATTACTTTGGACTAAGCTAGAATGTTTTAAAGAAGAGTTAAAAGATGGACATGGATAACAACTGGTATAGTCCATTGATACCTGTAAGACACATCCAAGGCTAACATATCTGGTTGGATGGATGCACGTAAGGACTCTATCTTATTTTGGAAGTTTTTTTTTGCTTTTAGCAGTTGTCCAATACAGGATTACACATACACCTATTGCAAGGGAAGTACTTCTGATATCTGTATACTGTAATGAGTCTTTATACATAGATACATTGTACAAAGATAATTCTAAGACTGAGTTGTTTTTGTACTTATCATTTCCCTTTTTCTGGAGCCAGATGTCTTTTGAATGTAAAAGTTCAATTATGTCTTATTATTTATGGTAAAACAACTACACACACACACACACACACACACATATGCTCCAAAACTGTGGTGATAAGAGTTGCAATGGAGAGCCCACACTATGGCTAGGAGAGGAAAGAGTGTAGGTCTAAGTCATGGGTGAGAACGTGAAGGAAGCAAGGTCAGATGTGACAAAAAACTGAGCACTCTAGTAGTGTGTGGTACTCAGACTCTTGAACTTGCAGTAAGCATAATGTGCACACTCGATTTGACTCTTCTTCATGGCCCCAACACCTGTCTCGCATTGAAGGGAGTGGGAGCTAAGCCAAGTGGCTGCAATAGTGTGTATCGCTAACAAGGGGATATGGATCAAGCATGTAAGGGTAAGTAAGATTTCCTCTTTCGTAAAGAACATGGTTTTATAGTTGGGGGCAATAAGGGTGGTGGAGGGAGGGAGGGAGGGAACGAGTAAAGGAGACAAAATGGGAGTGGGATCTCTATAAAGAAATGGATAGAGGAGGAAACAATAAGAAAGGGTAGGATAGAGATTCACTTAAGCATGGTGGGAGAGGGAGAGAGAGAGAGAGAGAGAGAGAGAGAGAGAGAGAGAGAGAGAGAGAGATGTAGACATGTTTAGAATGTAGGACATGTGTATTAATAGATGGACATGAAGAAAAGGTTTCACCGGGGGTAGAAGAGAGAGAGAGAGAGAGAGAGAGAGAGAGAGAGAGAGAGAGAGAGAGCGAGAGATTAACTTTGATATCCCCTCTTAGAGAACCATATATTGAAACTTGACCAAAATATACTAGAAAAGACAGTAGAAAATAGACAGAAGTCAAATTTCATTGTTTTTTTGGTACAACCGGTTCTGGTAGGAGAACAAATGAGACTCAGAACCCATGAAAGAATAGACCTATACCTGTCACCATCCAACACAAGTAGCCAATTAAAACATGGGCAACCTTGATGGGAAGATAGGTATCCAAACAATTTATTCTGCTTGTTATCATTGTCCCATAGCCCTAAACCTCTTCACTCTCCTTATATGCATTTTGAGGGAGTTTCTTCTTTGCTTCCCTATCTTATGATTTGTTTTTTAACGGTGTTTTCTACGATGGGTTTGTTGGGTAGATTTTTCTCTACCATAGTTTGAGATGGTACAATAGTTTTTTCTAGTTTGATGAGGAACACAGATTTGCATCCTTCTAGAAGATCATGAATGACGGAGGGACATGGATATCCATTGGATAAGTAACATCTCTTGAAAGTTTAAGGGCAGGCATCCTCAAAGGATGGTATATCCCCGGTAGTTGGGCTTCTGATAGGAAGCAACATACCCTGTATTACAATTTCATAAACCAGATATTATCTATTAGTGGTCTATGCTTGATGATATATTCTAAGAGTAGTTATAGAATGCTAAGCTTGAAAGCATCATTTTTTGTATAGTGCTTATATGTGTATTTCTGTAAAAAACTTACCCCACAAGTGGATAGAGTGAGAGCCTCAGAGGATAAAGAGAGAGAGATAGAGAGAAAAAGAGATAAAAAACTCCATTTCGCAATTATGTTGCTGATATAAGATATATAATACTTTTACATAAGAAGTAATGTATTTTGCCAAAATTTTGGCAGAGTTTCATTTGTAACTCATTTTTCAAAAAGTAAGCCTGCCCTCCTTCATTAGGAGCCTCACATCGTTTTCAATAATAATCCAAAATTACTTGACCATTTAAGTACGCATTTTTAAGGACACGGTTATGTCAGACTTTTAACACCAACAATCTTTTCTCTTTTGTCAAAATTTTGGCAGACTTCTGTTTGTAATTATACCTATTTTTCAAAATAATAATGCCCTCCTCTCTGAGGAGCCTCACATGAGGAAAAATACCATTTTTGAAAAACTTTCCCAAAAGTTATATCAATAAGCATAAAAAAAACTTCCTTTCCAAGTAATTTGATCAAACTTTGAAGTATAAGATCATCCATTTTTTCCTTTACCAATACCAATTACACAAGCTACTTTGCTTTATAAACTTAGTGTTTCTTTTTACAAAAACCAATAAGATATTATTCTAAATTTAGGCTAGACATTCTCTCAGTAGATTGGACGTCTACCTGAAAGCTCGAGTTTGTCATTTTCACAATATGTGTTGGCACCGCACCTTGTCTGTTACCCTTATGTATGGCTGCCAAAAAACAATCATTATGCCATTCCATGAGAGGATGTTCACCATTGTATGCCTTTCAAGTAAACACTATTCTCTTTTATGTCTAAAAACATTTGATTAAGCTACATGTTGTGTATATCCAATTGTTTAGACTCAGTACATTGTATTACATCTGTTTAGGTTATGTAAACCATTATATACTAGAAAAGCAATGTTTTTTTCCCGATGCTATTATGAACAACCAACAAGAAACAGCTTTGTATAACATTCTTATGAAAACCAAAGAACATACAATGTCTCCCAATGTACATGGATCAACAACACAAAAAACACAGTCAAGAATGCTTCTTAAAGTGTTTAGACTCAATGCATCATATTACATCTCAGTCTAGGTTATGCAAACGATTGTATATATATACTAGAAAAGCAGCATTTTTTCGATGCTATTATGAATAACCAACAAGAAACAACTTTGTACACCATGCTTATGCAAACCAAAGAACATGAAATCGATCCCAATGTTTATGGATCAACAACACTGAAAAACAGTCAAGAATGCTTTTTACCGCGTAGTATTGCCAATGCCGTAAAGGATCGAGTTTTTGGCTTGTTCGTCTTGATCATTCTTGATCGTTTGTGTGTTGGGTAGCCTGCTGTAAAGATTAAATGACTGTGTGTGTGTGTGTGTAGCTTGTGTATAAACGACCTGGGTAGTACTTCCCTCAAGTGTATGTGTGTGTGTGTGTATGAAACTAGATGTCTCTATGCAAAGTTGTTAATCAGAAACACAACCGATCAATGCTTCTCTCAAGTGTGTGTGTGTGTGTGTGTGTGTGTGTGTGAGAGAGAGAGAGAGAGAGAGAGAGAGAATAAATAGACTCGCGTGTTTTTTTGCTACTGCAGGTTCTCATCATTTTATACACGTAGCCCACCGTGACGTCTTTACGCTCATCATGTGTACAAGCCATCTGTTTAATCTATTTTAAGCCTTGCCCAAATTGGTGCTGTTACCGATTTTCAAAGAGTTAGGTTAAGTTACATGCAAGAGATAACGAGAGAGAAAAAAGATAGATAGACACTAAAGAGGGCGCCAATCTTACCATACAAGATCGTTTTTTTTTACATCTCAAATTTTTTTACCAGTTGCTTGCAAAGGATCTCCTACATAGAGAGATAGAATTTAGGGAAAAAGCGAGAGCGAAAACAATTTTATTAAAAAAACTTGTTACTAAACCCATTGTACTGTATAAAGAGAGAGAGTTTGGAATATAGAGAAATAGGTGGGTTAAAACCGATGGTGCTGCTTTCAAAGCTAACTTCCGGGAGCGGGAGAGAGAGAGAGAGAGAGAGAGAGAGAGAGAGAGAGAGAGAGAGAGAGAGAGAGAGAGAGAGAGAGAGAGAGAGAGAGAGAGATGTAGCAAAAGAGATAGATTTGTCAAGACCACTTGATTTTTGGTCAGTAATTTACAAATACTTGTGGATTTTTGGTCATACTTGCTCAACAAGGCTTGCAACATCTGGGATGGTGGGGTTTTTTTATTTAAAATTGGTGATAGTCTCTTTGCTAACATCCGGGATTCATATATATATATATATATAGATATATATATATAGAGAGAGAGAGAGAGAGAGAGAGAGAGAGAGAGAGGCCCACCCCAAACCCTAGGAGTATGCCTACTTGGTTGGGGATAGCCCACCATTTGGACATATCCCCCGCCAATGATTTAATTTTTGAGTTGTCTAAAGTTATGAATTTCTAACTATCCATTCTCAAGTGATCTGCTCATTTGAGATTGTATCAATCTTTCCTTTGCTTTCCAAAATCTGGTGTTTTTTTTTGAATATAATTATCCAATTATAAACATTATCCATGACTATGCAAACCATCCAACCCATGATTAGTACTGTAACAAATTAGGTGACAAGTTGTCTTGTTATTATTTAGGAAACAAAACTTTTGTACATATGTCATGGTACCCGTTCCATTTTCCAAAGAAATCGAAGGGGTATACATCAAATTTTTATTTGAACCAAAAATATTACATCTTGAATAACAAATGAGATAAAAAGACACCATCATGCTGTGTGCTAAAGTGGTATGTCTACCCGACATTCTTCCTTTTCACTGTGTGTCCTTGCTTTGTTGATTACTATCCTGCATCCAAACCATCTGTTTTAGAGATATTTGTTGCAATGCTCCAAGAATTATGTGCATCATGCTCTATTCCCATTCATTTAGTATATTTGTCAAAGCTTTGACCTTGAATCTGATACCAGGGAAGTTACCTTTTAATAGAAACTGTGCGATTAATGTTTTGATGCGGGTTTTTTTGAATCCGTTAGAAGTAAACATAAATCTTAGTCATTGTAAATCATTACATGTTGTGAATATGCATGAAGCATTATAAATGATGGGTAAGACCTGTGATACACACACTTTGTATGCTAATTGTGTAGGGAAATTGCTGGCTGCTTGTATGAAGGATACTTGGTGTCCTGGTAATGTATCTTTTTTCCATGTTGTTTTTGTAGTATATTCCCCAATGAAAGGTCTTTGTAGTATTATATATGTGTTCAAATATGTAGAACCAAACATGGTATGAGTTGGTTTAGCTCAAATGATATCCAATGGATATATAGTAAAGGGGTCCTCAGGGGACAAAGGTTTGTTATAATTCATGCATTGTGTAATATATGTGTTATTCACAAATAGTAGATCATCCATATACTGATTAGAATGTAAAAACGCTAAAAGCATGTCAAATTTTCTGAGCCTGGATAATTTTCTAACATACTCTAGCTCAAACCAAGCAAGGTATAGACTGCACCATAAAGGAGAACATGAATATATATCCCATTGGGATTCTTTTAATTTGTCTGTATATATCCGACCCTAAATTTGAGAAGAAATTGTCCAACACAAAGATATATAAGGCATCAAAGAATTCAAATGACCATTTTACTTCTGATTTCTTTTTTGCAAGGGTGATTTTTCTTCTAGATGGTTTAAAACCTTTATATCCTTGACCCATTACTAATCTTTTAATGTTTCTCAAAGACTCCAACAGGCTATGCTTCCCATGGTGAGGAATTTTTCATAACAAGCTATGTATGGAATAAATTAGTTTAGGAAGGTTTATTAAAGCTTTGTATTGGTTATTAATGATCCAATACGCGTTAGTATTAACCTTTGAGAATGTTGTAGGTTTTTCTGAAAGTTCTCAGTATATTCAATAAGTCCGTTAGATAAATTTTGTAAAAAGTTAGTGATCATACTAGTCACATGAGAAAAAACACAATCATGGCCATTTGTTATCCATCAAAACTCTAATTTGTGAACTTTATAGTTACCCATAATATAGGGAAGGCCTTTAGTAGGAGAAGGTATGACACTAAACTCCTTGCATCGTGAATTAATGAGAGAAACAATGGTGTTATTGCATTCATGTATAGGCATCAATTTTAAAGAATTCAATCTGTTGTTTGCATGTAATGTCTAATGATTTGTTTACAAATAAAGACCGGAGTTTGGGCTGATTTGTCCAAACCACATATAAAATTGTGTTTTTGGATAAATTCCAATTTGTCTAAGATATCATTTACCATGAACTAGGGAGTTTGGTTATTCATATAGTTTGGGAAGGTGGATTGGAAGGTTTTTTCTAGTATTTCTTCAATTAACTGAAAGTGAACGGTGCATGATTCACATTTAGCAATTGGCATAATTTTGCCCACTCCCTCTTGAACTCGGCTTTCATTGAATGCAGATGTACGAGGACAAGGGAGATATGGTTAAGGCCTTTGGATACATTATCCCTTAAAATGTGGTGTCTAATGAAAGTTGGATGAGTAGTAAGAACATGCATACCAAGATGGCCAAAATCTTTCAAGAAGTTTTTAAACCGTTTTTGGGTATGGCACACACAAGGTTCATTCAGATAAAAAGGCACAACAAATGTGTCAAATGGTTTATATAAATATTGGCCTATATTGTTTGTGTATTTCCATCCAAATTTTATGTGAAAGTGTTCAAGATTATTTTTTATTCCAATATCTTTTAACAATTCCTCAAAAGAAGTGTGGGGATGTACAAACTCCATAAATTTATTAGTGAATGTTAGGTGAATAAACCGATGTCTACTTTTTCGTACCTTGTCATTTGTAATGTATTCTAACATTCTTGAAGTTTTGCCAAAGTCCTCAGATCCACGGTATTTATCGAGATTTTTTTTGATGATGATGCCATATTGCTTAGTGTGCCAGCAATACACTTTAGTTGTTCCCTACTTCTTGAGGGTTTAAATTTGGGTGATGTTGAACTCGAGAGAGAAATGGAGTTCCTGGTGTATATAGTACTAAACCTTTTTCTGCATCAATCAAGTGTTCATGAATAGCGTAAAAAACCACTACAGCATGTCGAACTTCAATGGGAAAAGATGTTACCCATCCAATGAAATCATATACTTGTGCGGGTCCAAAGGAGTAAGGAAAGAAACTCGGGAGATTTTGAAACACAAACCAAAGTAGGTGGTCAAACCATACGATCATTGCTAGGCAGTTTGAACCAGGGTTCTTCTTACAAGTGCACTTGATGAATGGTCTGTATGTGTTCCAACAATTCTTCAAGAACTTTTGAATGTCATTTTCTTTCTCCTTGAGTGATAGTCCCTTTGTACGTGCTACCATGGAAGTGTGAGAGCACTTTTGACTGTCAATGTCTGACAATTTTATCTGCTTTACAGTAAAAGGCTTATGATCCTGTGATAGTAGATGTTTTGATTGAAGTGTCGATGTCTTGCATTGTTCCACTACATCAAGCGGTAGACTACAAAGTAGAGCTAAAGAATCAATAATGAATGGAGCACATTGATTCAATATTTCAAAATCCCAGAATTTGTTTTCAAGACGAACAGCATCAAGCTCAATTTGTCTGAAAGGGAATGGTGGAATGACTTCAAAATAGTGTTTGGGCATAGAAATTTCAATTTTTTGAAAGGAAGGATCGTCAGTTAGGCCTAGGGATTCCTTTTCTTCTTGATCTAAGAGCTCCAGATCTAAAAGAGGGTTCACAATCTCCTGAGATTGCTTAATTGCAAGAGGAAGGATAGGGAGATTATTAATGAAATAAAGCTTATCAACTATGGAAGGTAGTGATGAGAAATAGAAGTCTAAATTTGAGCAATCTTGAGCATCAATAAATCATAGTGATAATAAAAAAGAGCTTAGTTCATTGATAAGTTTTGCAGGATCTTTTTTGGCAAGGGCTAAGAGATTTAACCAATCATTAACCGAAGTTGTTTTTAAAGCATAAAGCTCTTGTTCTTGTATTGCCTTTTTCTCATAGTCAAAAATACTTTTATGAAAGTCAGTCCCTTTGAAGCAAGAGAGCAAGCATTCTGTACCAATTGGTGGGATATGAATCCTTTTATTGTCAGAGTATCCAAAACGTGTAAGAGATACATCCAGCCAACCTGAAGGATGTTTTAAAAGACAATATCATATATAGTGTAGAATGCAGGCAAGTTCAATATATGGTAGTTGTCCGACCAAGGACAACTCGGGAAACAAATAGAGAGAGATTAAATTTGATATCCCCTCTTAGAGAACCATATATCAAAACTTGACCAAAATATACTAGAAAAGACACTAGAAAATAGACAGAAGACAAATTTCAATTTTTTTTTTGTATAATTGGTTCTGGTAGGAGAACAATTGATGCTTAAAATCCATGAAAGAATAGACCTATACCTTTCACCATCCCACACAAACATCCAATTAGAACATGGGCAACCTTGATGGGAAGACATGTATCCAAACAGTCTATTCTACTTATTATTGTTGTCCCATAGGCCTAAATGTCTTCACTCTCCTTATATGTATTTCAAGGGAGTTTCTTCTTTGCTTCTCTAACAGGCATGATTCATTTTTTAACGGTGTTTTCTACAATGGTTTTGTTGGGTAGATTTTTCTCTACCATAGTTTGAGATGGTACAATAGTTGTTTCTAGTTTAATGAGAAAGAAATATTTACATCCTTTTGGAAAATCACATATGGCAGAGGAATGTGGCTTTCCATTGGATAAGTAACATCTCTTGCAAGTTTTAGGACTGTCATCCTCAAAGGATGGTATATCCCCCGTAGTTGGGCTTCGGATAAAAAGCATCATACCCTGTATTACAATTTCATAAACCAGATATTGGTCTATGCTTGATAATATATTCTACGAGTAGCTGTAGAACGCTAAGTCTGAAAGCATCATTTTTTGTATAGTGCTTATATGTGTATTTCTTTACAAAACTTACCCCACAAGTGGATAGAGTGAGAGATTGAGAGGATAAAGAGAGAGAGAGAGATAGAGAGAAAAAGAGATTAAAAAAACTCCATTTTGGGGTTATGTTGCTGATATAAGATAGATACTACTTTTAAATAAAAAGTAATGTATTCTGCCAAAATTTTGGCAGAGTTCTTTGTAAGTAGACTCATTTTTCAAAAAGTAAGCCTGCCCTCCTTGATTAGGAGCCTCACATTGTTTTTGATAATAATCCAAAATTACTTTGACAAAGTACGTATGCATTTTAAAGGACACGGTTATATCAGACTTTCAACACCAAGAAACATCTTTTCTCTTTTGTCAAAATTTTGGCAGAATATTGTTTGCAATTAGACCTATTTTTCAAAATAAACATTCTCTCCTCTCTGAGGAGCCTCACATAAAGAAAAATACCATTTTGAAAACCTTTCCCAAAAGTTATATCAATAAGCAGAAAAAAACTTCCTTTCCAAGTAATTTGATCAAACTTTGAAGTATAAGACCATCCCTTTTTTCCTTTACCAATACCAATTACACAAGTTACTTTGTTTTATAAACTTAGTTTTCTTTTTAAAAGAACCAAAAAGATATTATTCTAAATTTAGGCTAAACATTCTCTCAGTAGACTTGAAGTCTACGTGAAAGCTCGAGGTTGTCATTTGCACAACATGTGTTGGCAGTGCACCTTGTATGTTACCCTAATGTATGGCTACCAAAAAACATTCAATATGCCATTCCATAAGAGGATGTTCACCATTGTATGCCTTTCAAGTAAGCACCGTTCTCTTTTATGTCTAAAAACGTTTGATTAAGCTACACATTGTGTATATCCAATCGTTTAGACTTAGTACATCATATTACATCTCGGTTTAGGTTATGTAAACCAACATATACTAGAAAAACAACGTTTTTTTCCAATGCTATTATGAATAACCATTAAGAAACAGCTTTGTATAACATGCTTATGCAAGCCAAAGAACATCTCGACGTGTTCTTCTCTAAGACTGGGGGGCAACTGAGGAGATTTGGTAAGAAAATGCAATAGAGCAGCAGGAGTCTTAAAGTGGGGGGGAAAAAGTAGATACTTCAAGAACTCCATTTTGCATTGGTCACCCTGGCTTTCCAAAGCGGTAGATCCGCCATAGATTTCCTATTGGATAGAGACAGCCAGGAGGTTGCATAATAAGGGTCTGAATTGACTGGGCCACTTCTGGGACAGTGTCAACAAGAGTTGAAAAACCATTCACCTTTTGGTTACCCAGTTCTAACTGAATATCTTGGAGGTCTTGCCGGTCCACAAAGTGATGAAAGAGATTGAAAATATAGTGATACCTATCTGTGATTGGGAGTTTGACTGGAATGCCTAGAAATGGCCCGAAAGTTGTCTCTTATGGAAACCCCATCTTGAAGACATTTATCATACAATGATGCATAAGAAGAATTGTTCTAGCCCCCTTAACAAGATATGGAAAAAACAATGGCCGGAGGGAAGGTGGGAGCAAGTAATGGAGAACATATGAAAGCCAAAGGTTCCGCATCACATGAAGGTATTTTTATGGAAGGTAATTTGGGGTGCTCTACCGACGGGGGTGAAGATTCTGGAAAGAGGTATTGGGTCAAATCGATGCTTGGGGTGCAGGTTGGCTAGTGAAGATCTGGCCCACCTCTTCATGGATTGCCCAACTAGCAAAGGCCTTGCACCGAAAATATGCAAGTGGGTAGTCAATGGCCGGTGGTAGGTGGTCAAAAGTCAATGTTCGGTGGTAGGTGGCCAAATTTAATGGCCGGTGATGGATTTCACAGGTGGACTTGTGTTCTCAAGGGCGGCCACACATGGGCGGATTGGAGGGTTCATTTGGACTTGTCTACTCAAGGACGACTACACATGACTGCCTCTCATGAGAGAGGAAAGCAACCACTCAATGCCTTTAGTACTTAAAACAAGAAGTAGGTTACAAAGGGATTATACCCTTAATAGAGCTCCTACCTTGCTTCACTCTCAGCACCTCACACCCACCTTGTTGAATCAACTTAACACTCCAAAGTGTGTGTGTAAACTTAAGTTTGGAGTGTTAATTTGATTCAACAAGGTGGGTGTGAGGTGGTGAGAGTGAAGCAAGGTAGGAGCTCTATTAAGGGTATAATCCCTTTGTAACCTACTTCTTGTTTGAAGTACTAAAGGCATTGAGTGGTTGCTTTCCCGTGGATGTAACCCACATTGAGTGAACCATGTATATAGTGCTCTCTCTCTCTCTCTCTCTCTCTCTCTCTCTCTCTCTCTCTCTCTCTCTCTATATATATATATATATATATATATATATATATATATATATATATATATATATACACACACACACACTCTATAATCGAATTTTAAGCTTGAAATCTGCTTATTTTGAGCTTAACATTTATTTTATTTATTTAATCTTAAAGATTTCATTTCCTCAACTTTATATCACAGGTTTACACTTCCTATAATTTTCCTAAAAACTTTTGACTGCAAATTCTATTTATTTTAATTAATCTTTTGCTAAAAATAGGACTTTTGGTTAATTATAATTTCCTAAACTCACTAATTAACTATGGTATAATTATCACAAGTAGAAAAGAAGATTTTTGACTTGTAGTAATTATCGTTTAATTTTCCAACTTAATTATCTAATTTCTATCTTTAATTTTCAGCTAAAATTAGTATAATTTGACTTAGATAGATAGCTATACTATATTTTTAACCTTGACATAATTATCACGGCCTCTTTATTATGTAATCTAACTTGGATAAATATAACGTAATCATATAACATGATTTACTAATTTTCCCCTTTAAATTTTAGCTAAAATTAGTATAATTTGACTTAGATAAATATCTTTACTTTATTTTTAACCTTGACATAATTATCACGGTCTTTTTATCTATACTATATTTTTAACCTTGACAGAATTTTCCCTTTTAGTTTTCAGCTAGAATTAGTATAATTTGACTTAGATAAATATCTATACTAATTTCCTAACCTTGACATAATTATCACGACCTCTTTATCATGTATTCTAACTCTAATAAATAGCATGTAATCATATAACATGATTTTCCCCTTTAGTTTTCAGCTAGAATTAGTATAATTTGACGTAGATAAATATCTATACTAAGTTTCTAACCTTGACCTAAATATCACGGCCTCTTTATCATGTAATCATATAACATGATTTACTAATTTTCCCCTTTACTTTGTCCTCAAAAAACGTGTCTTTTGACTAAGATAATTAGCTAAATCAATTTTCTATGGTTAAGTTAATTATCAATGCTTCCAAATGAGATATTATAACTCTGAAAATTATCCCAAAGCTATCTAATCTAATTCACTAATTTCTCCCTTTAATTTATCTTCAAAACAGGGTCCTTTAACTAAGATAATTATCTAAATTAACTTTTTGTGCTTAAGCTAATTATCATGGGTTTATAATGATGTATGTTAACTCTGAAAATTATCTCAAAGCTATTAAATCTCTTTTGCTAATTTACCCTAAAAAACAATATTTTTCTACTAAGATAATTAGCTAAACTATTATCTGTGGTTAATCTAGTTATCACAGGTTTCCTAAGATGTATTTTATCTCTAAAAATTATCTCAAAGCTTTTTGGTCTAATTTGCTAGTTTCCCCCTTTAATTTTCCCTTAAAAAATAGTGTTTTTCTACTAAGATAATTAGCTAATCTAATTATTTGTGGTTGAAATAATTATCACGGGTTTCTTAAGAAGTTTTTACCTTTGATAATTATCTCAAAGCTTTTTAGTTTTATTTTCTATTATCCCCCTTTAATTTTTTTTTTAAAGCCAATGTTTTTGTATTGAGATAATTAGCTAAACTACTTATCTGTGGTTAAGATAACTATCATGAGTTTTTTGAGATGTATTTCACCTCTAAGAATTATCTCAAATATTTTTAGTTTGATTTGCTATTTTCCCCCTTTAATTTTCCCTTAAAAATAGGGTTTTTGTCTTGCGATAATTAGGTAAACTAATTATCTATAGTTAAGATAATTATCACACGCTCTTTAAGATGTAGTTTACCTCTAATAATTATCTCAAAGCTTTTTAATTTTATTTTCTATTTTTCCCCTTTAATTTTCTCTTAAAAAGAGTATTTTTCTATTGAGATAATTAGCTAAATTAATTATCTATGATTAAGATAAGTATCATGGATTTCTTAAGATGTATTTTACCTCTGATAACTATCTCAAAGCTTTTTAATTTGATTTGCTATGTTCCCCTTTAATTTTCCTTTAAAAACATTGTTTTTCTACTGAGATAATTAGATAAACTAATTATTTGTGGTTAAGATAATTATCACGTGTTTCTTAAGATATATTTTACCTTTGATAATTATCTCAAATCTTTTTAGTTTAATCTGATCATTTCTCCCTTTACTTTTCTCTTAAAAATAGTGTGATTTTGCTTAAATAATTATATGAATTATTCAAAAAAATAAGAGATAATTTTTCTAGCATCTTGAGAATCAATTCCAGATTTGATAATTATCTTATCTCAATCTAAGTTTAATTAATATAATTACCATTAATTTATGATTAAAATGATTAATTTCAGTCCTAATATAACATAATAATTAACTAGATTAGCATCCCTAAGCTTAATCTCATTAATCAACAGGGAATTAAGAATTAGGAGAGAAATTTAGAGTGTAAGTAAGTTTAATCTTCTTAATCAATTGGATTAATTAAGAAAATGTAAGTAAATTGATATAATTCTGCTAATTAAAAAGGTTTAGTGCTAATTATCGTGGATTAACCAACTAGAGTTTTGCTCTCTAATGATTTTTGAGTAGAGATCTCTCTAGGTGAGAGAGAAATGGCCAGGACTCCGAGTGTGTTCTGACATTGTGAAGCCAGGGGTCATATTTCTAGGTTTCTGGGCACTCACAAGCTGGAAATGGCAGTAACTTGCATCCCAAGGCAGCCCTGCAGCTCCACAAGTGTCCCTTGCTGCTAATTGTGTCCCTGGCAGGTCAGTGATGACCCCTCCTTTTACTTGCCAGCTTTAAAATATCAATTCTACTATATTTGACCTATTTTTGCTTAGTTGGTAAATATCGGGGAGGCCTTTAGTAAAGTCTATGCTTAAATGATTACCGCAACCCTTCAATTTTTCTTAATAATTTAATTTACATTGAATCTTCTGAAAGGACTAGCGGGGTCAGTTTTTGTCCGCATTTAAATCTGAAAATTTCTAGCCCGGGGTTTGTTGTGCTTAAGATTCCAAAAATACCATTTTTAATTTGCTTTTGAAATAGTGCTTTACCTGTTTGTAAGTCCAATGCTTTCCTCTAAAACTTTGAGTTCATCCCATTGCAGCTCGAAAGGTGGAGACCTTACACATCCATACACGATGGGTAGTCTTGATGATGTAGTGATTGTAGATAGCGTAGGGGAGGCGAGTACAACCAGGTTTGTGTAGATTTTATTAGTGTTTGGGCATTTGACTTATTCGTGTCGAGACTTGATCTAGCAGCTGCAGTGGGAGCATTTGCAGCAAGGATAGTCATTCGTACAGTGACTGACACTAGCATGATGCTTTGTGGAGCCTTGCAGACCATACAAAGTTGTCTACATCATTTACCTTGTCATCCATTTGTATGCCTTGTTTGTAACAAGATGGCTCATTGTAGATGGTCAACATGACATAGTCCAATTGTGGCTGAAATCGCTCAGGAGAATGTGAGGATCTAGTAGATCATCTAAAAGCCTAACTAGTGCTCTCTGGCTTGTCAATTGGAGCACTGCTAGTGGAAGGTACATCACTAGGCTTTTGAGTTTTCACAGATTCTATGGGAATGTCTCCAAATATGACTTTCCTATACTCAACCTCTTTGATAGGTTTCTTGTGCATCTTTGACTCATTCAAGATCACATGTAAAATGCATATTACTTTGTGTGATTTTGGGTGCCAAGGATGATAGCCCATCTCTAAATATACACCATAACCAAGGAAAATGCACTTATGTGACTTTGGCTATAGATTTTCTTGAATCTCTTTGGGCACAAGTGCATATGCCTCGCATTCAAAGACAGGTAAGTGATCATAACGTGGCTTCTTTCCAGGCCACAACTCTAGAATATTCTCATCCAATGGTGTGTTAGGAGACCTGTTGATAATGTGTACCACTGTGAGTACTACTTCTGCCCAAAAACCTTGAGTCAATTCGCCATTGAAAGTATGGTTGTGACTTGCTCCTGCATTAGGAAGAGGATGGTGTGAAGGAGGGCCTCTTTATTTGCCATGAGCTTATGGAGGTGATTAACAAATTGACAAATGGGTGCATGCCATGTGTGCAAGAATGGTGGGTGTGTAAGAGATGTGTAAGAATGTTCAAAGGATGCACTTTCCCACCCAAAAAGGAGGTGGATAATTTTAGGATTTTTGTCCTTCCATAACTCCCACATACAATCTCCGATTTGAGTGGAGATCATAGCTCTACAATCTACGCGTCAAGATCTTTCCATAGATATGATACATGATATGGTTTCACCCGCTAGATTTTAAATTCCAGCTTGGGGGGAACCTTCAATTCAAATAAACTAGCCGTTTTGCATGTTTGAATTCAAAAGCTGTCCTTTGATTACTTTCTTAATACTAAAGGTTTGACTTCCTTAAACTTCCAAATAAAGAGGCCCTCCTAGACCCCATTCTCTTCCTAATGAGCTTGAGATACATGGTACTAGAGACATCAACCTATTCATACAAAATGGCACAAAATTTTTAATAAAAAATGTCATACATGTTCCCAAATTAACAAAAACTTTTACATCTATTGGTTAGCTTTACGATTTGGGTTACATGACAACCTTTGGGAATGGTTCATGATCAATTTTCAAAGAAAATCTTGTGATTCTCAGGGGTCAAAAACACGGCACACTTTACTCTATGTTTTTTTTGTGTGTAGAAGAAGATTGTATCTCCATAGCCAAGCTACCATCTACTTGAGTTGTGGCATAGCCGGCTAGGCCATATGAGCCAAAAGGGAATGAAAACACTAGCTTTTTTTGGGTACTTGCATGTGTTAAGTTATTCCAATCTTTCTATGTGTGAACATTGCATCTATGGTAAGAAAGTTAAGACGATCTCATTGCCACTAAATAGAAAACATTTTCAGCCATTAGAGCTTGTCCATAGTGATATGACGTTTGCGGTCCCATGCTGACCAAGTCTCTACGGGGAGCTAGCTACTTTGTGACTTTCACTGACAATTCCACGAGGAGGTGTGGGTTTATCATTTACGACATAAGGATTAGGTCTTCTCTACTTTCCAAAAATTCTTAGCATTGGTAAAAAATCAATCTGGAAAAAAATTCAAATGCTTGAGGACTCACAATAGTGGAGAGTACGTCTCCAAGGATTTTGAGAATTTCTGCAATAAGAGAGGTATTAAGAGGCATATTACTACACTTTACACACCTAATCAAAATGGAATTGGAGAAAGGATGAATTGAACAATTCATAGGCATCACCAAGCTTGACTTTTCCACTAGTATGTGCATACATAGAGAACCATTCTCTATGAGGTGTTACATGGAAACTGGTTTCAGAATCTGTGATCAAACTCTGATCAAAGCTAGCATCTCGTGCAAGAAGAGAAATTGGACTAAGATCTGATGTAAAAATAAGAACATTTGAGGAATTATGGCCCTCAAGCACGTCTGCAATTTTGGGAGACTCTATCACATTGAACTCCTCAATCTTAGTTTTACCCTTCAATTATCACTATCACACTTCTTCTTTTCTTCAATTTTTTTCTTTTCTTTCTACCATAAGCAACAATCATTCTTTATATGTCCCTCTTTATGGCCATGGTAGCACTCCACATTGCACAAAGACCCTCTAGATTTGCTGCAAGAATTTTGCGATCTTTAATTTTGACACGATTGTGAGTGTGACCTCACTGACCTTTGCTACTAGCAACATATGCATCACCTTGCTTTGAGCGCTCCATTGACTTCCTGCATATTTTCTCATTGAGTAAAGTAGAAACTACCACATTGTAATCTAACTTGCCCTCAGGTGAAGAGTTGCTAGATGGTGTGCAAAATATGTTAGAAAATATGACGTAGCTAAGTAGATGAGTGAGTATTTTACTTAATGGAGAGGGACAAATTATAACACACAAGAGATTATAGAGTAGAGAGAGAGAGAGAGAGAGAGAGAGAGAGAGAGAGCACACAATATACGTGGTTCACCCAGTCGGCTACATCCACGAGAAAGCAGCCACTCAATAGATTTAGTAATTCAAACAAGAAGTAGGTTACAAAGGGAGTATACCCTTAATAGAGCTCCCACCTTGCTCCAATCTCATCACCTCACACCCACCATGTTGTATCAACTTCACACTCCAAAATGTGTGTAGAAATGGCCTTCTTTTATAGGCCAAAAGGGTTGCCCTCTCTCATGAGAGGTAGCCATGTGTAGCCGCCCTTGTGTAGACTAGTCGAAATGAACCCTCCAATCCACCCATATGTGGCTGCCCTTGAGAAGACATTGCGCCTTTGAAATCCATCACCGATCATTGAATTCAGCCACCATCCACACACCATTGACTTTTGACTACTGGCCCACCGGCCATTGACTACCAGCAATCGGCCAACCGGCCAAACAATCGGCCGTTTTTCGGCCACTTTTGACTACCGTCCGGGCCACAATATTCCGACAAAAAATAATATGTTGAGACTGGCCGTGAAAATTTTGGTTTTTGGCGAGTGATATTTCTTCACGCACGATGTCTTCTCCTCATAAAGGGAGCTTTACAAATGTGCATAATACAGACAATTACAAGGGGTAAATCAGGCTCCATACTTGACAATCTCCCACTTGGAGATTGATCTTCAAACCAAACCTGTGACTACTTTTCATCTTGGCTTCTTATCCTTGAATGCCGCTTGAAGATTAGCAAAATCTTAACTTCTCCTTGTTGACCACCTTTGTAAACATGTCTGCAGGACTTTCACTTGTATGCACCTTCCCTAGCTTTAGTTGTCCCTCTTCCAAAAGAGTGCATATGAATTGATATCTCACCTCAATGTTCTTTGTCCTTGAATGAAAGGCTAAGTTCTTTGCAAGATGGATAGCACTTTGACTATCACTATACAAGACACAATTGTCTTGTTTGAATCCAAGCTCTTCTAAGAATCCATGACGCCACATAATTTCTTTGCTTGCCTCTGTCATTGCTACGTACTCTGCTTACGTGATAGAAAGTGAGACCACTTTGTGCAGCTTTGAAGCCCAAATTATTGCTATGCCTCCAATCGTGAAGACATAGCCAGTAGTTCTTCTTCAAGTATCTTTGTCACCTGCCATATCTGCATTAGCATACCCTTGAAGAAAAATATCACTTCCTCCAAAATACAAAGCATTTGTTGTTTTCCCTTTCAGATAACTAAGTATCCGCTTCACAGCTTGCTAGTGCTCTTTACATGGGTTATCCATGAACCTACTTACAACTCCCATTGCATGTGAAATGTCTAGCCTTGTCTAGACCATATCATACATAAGAGAATCTACCGCTGCAACATATTGAACTTTAGACATATAGGCTATCTCCTCTTGTGTCTTTGGGCACATATCCTTGGTTATTTTAAAGTGACCAGCCAAATGTGTAGAAATTGTTTTTGCATTTTGCATTGCAATCCTTTCTAGTACCTTCTTGATGTAATCCTCTTGAGATAGTTTTATTGTCTTCTTCATCTTGTCGCTCGATATCTTCATACCAAGTATCCTCTTGCAACACCTAAATCTTTCATTGAAAAAGATTTGATAACTCCTCTTTTAGGTCTTTGATTTCCTGCATGTTAGCACGTGCAATCAACATGTCATCAACATACAACATTAGGATGATGAACTTCCCATCTCCCAAATTATTTGTGTAGACGCTGTGATCTGAGTTGCATCTTGTGAATCCATGATCCAACATCCATCGATCGAACTTCAAGTACCACTGTCTTGATGCTTGCTTTAAACCATACAAGCTTTCCTTTAATCTGCAAACCATTTTCTCCTTACCTTTTACTTCATACCCCTTTGGTTGAAGCATGTAAATTTCCTCCTCTAAGTCACCCTGAGGGAATGTCGTATTTACATCCATTTGCTCAAGATTTAAATTATGAGTAGCCACAAGGCTTAAGATAAGACTAATTGAGTTCATTTTTACAAAAGGAGAAAATTTTTCATTGAATTCATTACCTTTCTTTTGAGAAAACCCTTTTACCACAAGCCTAAACTTGTACCTTTTCTTCCCACCTTCTTCTTCCTTTAGCTTATACACCCATTTGTTCAGAAGTGTCCACTTACCTTAGGCAACTCAACCAACTCCTACGTTTGGTTTTGATGTAATGAGTCCATCTCCACTTGCATGTTTGGTTGTGATGTAATGAGTCCCTCTCCAATTGCATGCTCTTTATCCATTCTTCTTTGGATTTGTGTTGCATAGCTTCCTCATATGATTCCATCTCTCCAGAATCTGATATTAAGAGATGGCTTAAGGAAGGAATAAACCTTCCTGGAGGTCTACTTGCTCTTGTAGATCTGCGGGGAATAGGTTGAGACTCCTCTTTTGGTTGACATTGTTGTACATTTTCACCGTTTGCACTCCTTGAGTCTTCACTGTCCTCAAGCTCCAAGTACTCATCACATGCTTCTTTTGTTTGTTTTCTTTCCAAGTAATCTTTGTACATATTTTGTTCGTTAAAACTTACATCCCTACTCCTGAAGATTTTGCCATCTTCAGGATTCCATAGGTGATATCCAAAGTCACCTTCTCCATAGCCGATGAAGAAACATGTTTTGGACTTTGCATATAGCTTTGACCTTAGGCTTCTATCTATGTGCATGAAAACCTCACACCCTAACACTTTGAGAAAATGAGTAATTCACCGTTTTACATTTCCATGCCTCCTTTGGAACTCCCCCATCCAATGCCGTTGAGGGTGACGGGGTTGATTAAGTACACAAACGTACTTACTTCTTTTGCCCAAAGCTCAAGTGATAGGCCTGCATGTAGCCGCATGGTTCGTGCTCGCTCCGAAATTTTCCTGCTTATCCTTTCCAAAATCCCATTTTGTTGAGGTGTCCTTGGGGTTGTCTTTTGCCTCCAAATTCCATTGCTAGCACAAAATCTTTCAAAAGCTTGGCTGCAATATCTGCCTCCATTGTCGGATCTGAGGCATTTAACCTTAGTATCTATTTCATTCTCCACAAAGGCTTTCCATCTTTGAAATATGGAAAACACACAGGATTTATTCTTCATTACATAAACCCATGTTTTCCTAGTCGCATTATCTATGAATGTTACATAGTGCAATGAGCCACCAAGTGATGGTGTACTTGCAGGACCCCAAACATCAGAATGACCCAGCTCAAATTTTTTAGTTTTTCTTTCATTTCTTGATTTTTAAAAATTTACCCTTTTTTGTTTTCCATAAACAAAATCTTCACAGAACTCTAAGTCCACCGTTTTCAAACCTAGTAGAAGCTTCTTTGTTTGAAGGATTTGCATTTCTTTGGCACTCATATGCCCAAGCCGATAGTGACACACCATGTTGTTGACTTCTGTAGTTGTTGCACAAGCTGAAGATTGTGAGCTGACAATAAACAAGTAAAGTTTACCAACATTTCCTCATTTGGCAACTACCAAAGGTCCCTTTGAGATCTTCCATGGTTTGTTTTCAAATGCAATGTTTTGACCTTCATCGTCCAATTGTCTTGTAGAGATCAAATTCTTGCGAAGAGAAGGAACATGCCTAACATCTTTAAGCTTCCATTCATTTTTGTTAGCAGTTTTGAAACAAACTATACCTTTGTCGACAATTTCACAAGCTTCATCATCTCCCAAGTATACATACCCAAAATTACCTTTGGTGTAATCTTGGAAATGTTGCTTGTGTTGTGGCGTATGGAATGATGCCCCATAATCTACTATCCAGGAGTTAGACACATTGTCTAATGAGAGAATTAGAGCATCTTGGTCTACTTTACCTGCCACATTGGCCTCCGATGTTGGCTTGTTGTCTTGAGACTCTGACTCCTTCTTCTTCTTGGACCAGCAATCCTTCTTGACATAGACCTTCTTGCCACATTTCCAACATTCAAGAACTGACTTTGTGCGTGACTTGCTCCGCCTTGAGCAATCAAGACTCTTTTGGTTTTTGAACCTCTCCTTAGGCCTTCCTCTTGTTTTCACTGATAGTGTAGCACTTGATAATTCTCCTATGCTTCTCCTTCATTTCCTTGCTTAGGAGAACACCCACAACATCATCAAAGTTAAGAGTATTTGTGCCAGAGATAGAGCTACTTATAGCCATCACAAGGCTATCCCAATAATCTAGTAGAGATGATAGTATAAGGAGAGCACGCACTTCTGCATCAAAATTTATTTTCACCGATCTAAGTTGACTTATATTGGTGTTAAATTCATTTAGGTGTTCTGCAAATGAACCTTTCTCTGCCATCTTTAAAATGAACAAGTGCTTCATGAAAAATACCTTATTGTATGCCGATGGTTTCTCGTAGAGGCCATCAAGTGACTTCATCAAGTCTTTTGTGGTCTTCATCTCCAAAACATTGAAGGCCACTGTTGATGACAAGCTTAACCAGATTGTTCCCAGTGCCCTTCAGACAAGGACAATCCATGCTTCATCTGCTATGATTGCGAGATTATTTGCAAGACCGCTTAGTGGAAAATAGAGGTCCTTCTAGTAGAGATAATCTTCAATTTGCATCTTCCAATGTTGGTAGTTTTTGCCGTTGAACTTCTTGATCTTGAGCTTCTCTTCCTCTGCCATTACTCTGACTCAATTCAAGGAATCCTTTCCTTGAGATACTTTAGCTACGAGCAAACCTTGCTCCGATACCAATTGTTAGGAAATATGACGTAGCTAAGTAGATGAATGAGTAGTTTACTTAATGGAGAGAGACAAATTATCACACACAAGAGATGAAATTAGAAAAAAGATATAGAAAATTATAAGAAAATTAGGAGAGCTTAGAAAACCCTTAGGGAAGCTGTGAAAAAGGTTATCATGCCTTTATAGACAAATAAGAAATTACTAGGTCAAGAATTTATCAATTAAGACTACAAATTTAACCTAGATTTGGATAAAATTGGATACAAAGGTTAAGGCTAGCTTTTGGATAATTTACCTAATGATTAGACGTCCTTTTTATAAGGATAATAAGTTATGGCAACTAAAAGAAACTGAGCCAATCCTACATCTGATGATGAGGACAGAGATCTAAAAAGAACTAGAGCATTGCACAATGATGAAGCTGGGTCTAGTAGTAGGCCTACGGAGCCAATCAGTCCCAGGTGCATTTCCCATTATTCAATTAAGTCTTCAAATAGTTTAAGTTCTATTCTAAGTTAACATTGCATACATAAGGAGTGAGCAAGAATCAAAAAAGGAATAATTGACCAGAAATAAAAGGTAACTTCCAACGTGCATTTTTTTATAATGTAGGAAAGAATTGTTTGGGTTAAAACTAGTTGAATTAGGAAATATATGATTGATCATCCTTAAGACAGCTTGTCTCAAGACACCTTTGACTCCATGGTATAAATTGATGATAATGATGGCTTTCCAACCACGGATAAGTCGGTTACCCCCATGAACGATGAGTTTCTACTCCGTGTCATGTCTTGATGTTTCTACATAAGTTAGGATATCGTTTTTATCCTAGGGGAGCTGCCCGGTTGTCAACTGGTTTGGTGTATGGGCACCCGGAACCTTGGGTGGAGGTTTATCTACTCCGGATTGTGAATAAGGAATGGGTGCCGTTTTTTCACCCTTACGTGGTCTTGAGACAAGAAGAGTACTAGTCATGGTTATTATGGACAATGTTTTGATTGACAATACCTTGTGTTAAGTTTAAAGATGTCTGTTTTCTAAAAGAATGCTTTCAATGTTGTCTTTAAGGAATTACTGTGACGGAAAGTTAAAAGAAACTATTATTTTAAGTGTTAGAACAATGTGATAGAAATTAGAAAACAAAAGAATCATGTGTGAGTGTGGGGTGGTAAGTGGGGATTGACTAAGGTTGTCAATCAAGGACGGGTGGACTTGATTGGTCAGGTAACTATCCATCGTTGCGCACTAAAAATGTTTGAAAAACATCTTCACTTGGAAGAGGAGTCCACCAGCGGCTGTGCCCTCACATATGTTAGGGGGGGGGAAAGCGTTGGTTGAGGATACCTTAGTCCAATTTGTGGCAGCTATAGGGCTAAAATAGTTTTTTGGACTTTTAATACGTTGTCCAGTTTTTGCTGCGAGACAGGACTAGGTCTTCTTCTAAGGCTATAGACCCAAGCCATTGTCAACGGTAAAGGTCTATTCCTTGGATTTTTCTTGTTTAGAGACTCGGATTTTTATCAAACCTAGAGACTTGTCAAGGATCCCATCCCAATCTTGGTATTGGCGGGTTGGGGATCTCACAGGATGTGTCAACTCCGACCCTGAGAAACCTACGTCCCTCTCACCCATAGGCAAAACTATGTGTCCTGGCACCAACTCATCAACCTCTAACATGAGCATGTCAAAAAACTGTGTGTCCTACCACCAACTCATCAGCCTCTAACATGAGCATGTCAAAAAACTCCATATCTTTCATTTGTGTCTGTGTCTCTAGGGAGCAGACCTGCTCTACCTCGGACTACAAAAACTCTGACAACACTTGTTGTGTCATGCTAGAGCATTGCCACTCTACCTCTATTTGTATAGAGTCTACCTGCACATCTTGCATAGCTATATGCTCTATCTCCTAAGCATGATGGAGATCATTGGAAAAGAGACACGTCTCATCTCTTAGTGAACATGTGCTAGCAATAAAACTGAAACTACATCGTCTCGAACTTCAAACACATACATAGGATATATCACGCCGTTGTAGGCTCCTCTAAAAATCACTAGTGATCCATAATGCATCTAGAAAGATTTCTCTCTAAGTAGTATCTGACAGCCAAAATTAAGCTACTAAATGTCTCATTGAGATCAAACTCTATCTCAATTGAGGAACATAACGCACATGCCGTAGCGTGTAAGATGCACCATTAGGCAAAGACAAAAAAATGTCTCCTGCACCCTCTACGTCACTTGTTGAACCATCAACAAGTTATACAAAACCAAGGCTCCCACTAGAAAAAGTGCTAAACCACTCACAACATGTATGACGTGTAAAGCGACATCACTATCTAGTAACGAATCTGGAGAAAATGTGCTATCCATAGACAAATTTGCAAGAGATACACTCGAGGCAAGCATGACCTCATCGTCACTGGCATAGACTACCACTGGGAGTTCCTCTCTGACCTGTGTCAAAGCCGTATCTGCATCTTGCATACATCTCCATTGTTGTCTCATACGTCTGAAACAATAGTGTTTAATGTGCCCTGTGTGATCACAATGCCAACAACGCAAGTATCGAGAAGATCGAGACCTCCGTCTCTCATGAGCCGTCACTGTAGACTCAATTGTGTCACACATCATGTCAATGCATACATGTAAAAAATGGGAGATCACTCAACCACTATGCTAATCAAGCATAAACCAACCAGTATTTCAATAGTGAAAACCTGTAACCTGCATGTTGTAGTTTCACACTCGAAATATGCATCGATGTGAGAACATGAAGCAAAATCAAAGGAAACCTGTAACCACTATGAGCATACTATAAATGCACTCATGTGAGACTAGATACAAGAACACCAAACTATGTCCAAGTTGAAAAACCTGTCAAAGTGCGAGTAACCACAGGATCACTGTCAAAGTGGGAATTTGTTGACAATTGTACAAGATGGCATAACACTGCAAACTTTTATGGCAAGAAGACGGGGAAAAATGAATGGAATTTACTTTGCAAAATGAGTCAAAACTCAACGCAAACCGCAAGTCGTAAAAATGTTAATAACTACCACAGTGGGAGTCCACTCGACCAGTAAACCATCAGAGAGTAAACTACAAATACACATAAGCCCATGGCATGAATCTGGGAAAAATTTGGTAGAGTTTTTACTAAAAACTGAGCAAAAACTCAAGTACAATCTCTACCATAAACCTAACACTACTCAATGTTAATGAGTAGAAATGCCAAAATGGCTCCACATACTCAATGTACATCAATGGAGTGACTGTGCATAAGCAAGCACCAAAAGAGTTGCAATCCAAAAAATTGATCAATGCAAAAACAATGCTCTCAAGAGAGCTCACCGGCACTTGAAAGTGCTCGCCAAAATGCATGTTCAATGGGCATCAACCATGTTCCATCATCATATGCAGACCATCCTCTCCTCTGGGGAGGGAGAGAGAAGATAGACGAAAATTCATCCTCATCTACTCATGTTTACTTTGTGAGAATCCACAATTTTTCCATCTTTGTCTTTTAGAAGAAGAATAAAATCCTATACTTTATTTTTCTTAAGAATTTTTAAACATATATTAATCTAGTTTATCAATTTTACCTGCCCAAAACTCCCTAGTCTAAAGGATGGAGGCCTTAGCAGCTAGGAGCTCTTCCTTTCTAAGCTTTAAGCTCAATCAGAGGGGGCGAAGGAGGACTATTAGGGTTAAAGCCTTTATCCAGATCATTAATCTGCTTAATAATCATCATTCTTCTATGATTTCTTTTCTCTTAGGCCTTTTGTCTATATCTATTCAATAAATTTTGATAAAGGTAGAAGTAAAGATCTTTGTAATCTTAACTTTCACAAGTTGTATGGAAATTAGAGATTGATCCATGTGGGGCCATCCAAATTTATACAACCATTCCTCCTTTATTAGATAAAAAATAGATGGTGAATGATTAGAAAGCAAAAAAGATCTATCTTTGTAGCAACTCACCTGCCAATATTCCTGCATCAAATCAAAATTCATATACACTCTATCCAATATAACTTCTTTATAGTTGCCACTATTTTGCTTCTTGCTCCAAGTCAAGTCAGTGGCCTTAGAGATATCCAATAACTTGAAATTGAGAAAAAATTATTCCTTAATGCTTTTCTTAGCTCCACTAATCACTTGCCCTAAATGTTTCCACCACCCATCAGCAGAGTTCTCAACCATATTAAATCACTTGCAATTATATAAGGGCCAAGAAGATTAGCTAGATCTGTCCAAGTAGAGATCCTTTCAAAAATTGAATTAGGAGCATAGAGAGAGGCTAAGTGTAATTGAAAGGGCTATCTAGAGTGATGGCAACCTGAATTCCCACAAATGATTGATGGACATGAAAAACCATATTACTAAATTCCTTTGATATTGCAAGTGTTGCACCACCTGTGTCATGCTGATGTTGAGTGTAGCACCATTTAAATCTAGACCCAGTCTCTAGAGGTTTCTAGAGAGGTTATGACCTATAGCCTTAATCTCTTCGACACACATAAAGTCAGGTTTGAGAGTTCATTCTATGAGAGTAGAAAATGTCTCTTCTTCAATAATTTTCTTGCCCTTGTTTTGGGTGCTGGGAATAGAAGTATCCTCAGTATTTGAAAAAGATGAGGAGAAGAGACCTTGGGCCTAATACATGGGGCTATCTAGGGGGACTATATTGGAGTGGTTATGTACCATATTGTTCTGATCATGGCTGGGAGAGGAAGATTCCAGATTTTCCTCTTTAGAGACAAATTTATTAGGATCTTTATCTGAGTTTGCATCATCTAAATTGTTAGTATGATTAGGTAGGTCATAGTTGAAGGGGTAAAAAACATCCACAAGGCGGGGATTGAGAATAATTCCTTTCTATCTTGGAATGGCTCCTCTTTAGGCACTTGAGGCTTAGGATCTAGGCATTCTTTAATATGATGCCCTTGTTTAAGATAGTGAAAGCAGACATTAGGATTTATGAGATGAAGAAGACACCAAAATCTACAACTACTTACTATCCCAATTGTGAGAAATCTAGGCTTTTACGGCTTCGATGGAGGGTCTAACTCCATGGCACAACCCAATGACCACCCTCTCCTATAGATATAGGTACCATTTCTCAAGTTCCCCTTTTGGGACCACTACACAATTTCCTTACTCAGATTGATCTCCTTTTGCAAAAGAATTACCTTGATCCTAAGGTTTTGATGGGTTAAGAGCCTTTGCGTTCTCATGTACTTCTACATTTTCCCCTTGGGGGGATGCATGGAAATGTGACTAAAGATTGTTACCTGTATTAGGATGAGGGTAAGAGTCTTTGTCATTGGCTCTCAACTCATGACCAAAGTTGACATTGAGGGCATCAGTTAAAGAGGGAAGTCTATCAATTGTAGAGAAAGAGGGTAGTCCAGCAACCGTATTTTCCCCTTGGGGGGATGCATGGAAATGTGACTAAATATTGTTACCTATATTAGGACGACGGTAAGAATCTTTTTCATTGTCTCTCAACTCATGACCAGAGTTGACATTGAGGGCATCACTTAAAGAGGTTAGTCTAGCAACCGTAGAGAAAGAGGGTAGTCCAAAATCCGTAGATATAGAGTTCAAAAATTGAGGGAGGATTCCAAAGCCTTGGGCATGTCCTAAGAAGATGCTATGAGCAGCACTTGAGGGAGGGTGCATAGTTGACATTGAGGGCAGCAATTGAAGAGGGTAGTCTAGCTTGAGGGAGAGTAGTCTAACAACTGTAGAGAAAGAGGGTAGTCCAACAACCGTAGTGATAGAGGTTGAAGAGGTTAGTCTAGCAACCTTAGAGAAAGAGGGTAGTCCAATAACCGTAGATATAGAGGTTGAAAATTGAGGGAGGATTCCAAAGCCTTAGGCATGTCCTAAGAAGATGCTATGGGCAACACTTGAGGGAGGGTGCATAGTTGACATTGAGGGCAACAATTGAAGAGGGTAGTCTAGCTTGATGGAGGGTGCAAAGTTGACATTGAGGGAAGCACTTGGGGGAGTGTGCACTACATTGTAGAGATAGAGTTCTGCAGTTGAGGGAGGATTTGAAAGCCTTGGGAATGGCCTAAGAAGATGCTATGGGAAAACCAAAGGTGGAGAGGAAGGCCAAGGGTTTGAGCTCCCCACGGGATGTATGATCTAGAGTTGGAGGGTGTAGAGGTAGCCATAGGTTGAAACAGGGGTTTGACAACATCAATGAGGGGCATGCAAGAAGAAATTTCTCTGTTGCATTGGATTGGAAAGGGGCACCACACTGAACCTATTATGCAGAGTAGGTTGTAGCTCCATGTCCCTCCCAATCCCCAAAGGGGAACAGGGGAAGGAGAAGAAGCAACATTGCTGTGATCGATAGGGAAAGTGAGGTGAAGTGAGGGGAAGGAGTGGGGTGAGGCTTCCGGGGTGACTATATGAAGTCATTAACAGATTTCATGGC
Source organism: Adiantum capillus-veneris (assembly GCF_014529385.1). Lineage (NCBI taxonomy): Eukaryota > Viridiplantae > Streptophyta > Polypodiopsida > Polypodiales > Pteridaceae > Adiantum > Adiantum capillus-veneris. The sequence continues at coordinate 134,469,398 of NC_140947.1, forward strand.
TTCATTGAGCTTCTCTCAAAGAGATGTCAACCAAAAGTTTTCTTGGGCTACTCCTTTTTAACTCCACACTCCTCTACCCTTCATAGCCCTACTATGTGATCGGTTGTCGCCATACCCCAAATGCAGACTCCCCCACCCCTATCGGTTGTTTTCATGTGAATTACCATGCATTTCCCGACCCTATTAATTGATCTTCCTCTGCAGAACAGGTGAGTGCTGCCTTCTGTACCTTACCCCCCGGCCTGCCATCATCTTGCTAAGTTTGCTACCTCCCTGGATTGGTCATTGCACATGCCTATGCTTCATCATCCTTCCATTTCTGTCTGTCTCTCCATCGACGCCCTCACAGATGGCATGCCATGCTCTCCCTCTAACACTCTGTGTCCTCCACGACCACACACATGTCGCCCTTAGGTGTGGGATATCCCCCTCTGCGCCCTCCTGTGGCATGCAGCCCCCTCTGACTTTTCCCTAAGTATTTGATGTTTCATTATCTTAACTAGCTTGCAAACCCTAGAATTTGATGCTCTACAAACCCTAGCATTTGATGTTTTAGTATCTTAACTAGCTTGCGCAACCTACCTACCCACGTTTCTCGCTCACTCTTACCAACGGTACAATGGTAAGGCTTTTGGTGGAAGCACCATCAAAGGGGGTGCTTAGGCATGCCAACACACACTATGTAAGCCTTATATATATATATATATATATATATATATATATATATATATATATATATATATATATATATATAGAGAGAGAGAGAGAGAGAGAGAGAGAGAGAGAGAGAGAAAGAGAGACCAACACATAGTACATAAGCCCTACATTTAGTACAATGATGCTTTCTCCGATGGTGCTATGCGTATTTTCTTACCTTAAGAATGCCAACACTATCTGCATAAGAAAATGGCCACACTCAAATCAAATAGAGATCTTTGAAAAACATGTGAAACAAATTGCATTGATTGCAACTTGTGGCTATACAAATCACTGTGATTGAAATGCATTTCAATCTCTTCTCTAGGCTTATGTGCACATAAGCTTGCCTATGATTTTTCATAAATTCAACCCCACATCTTATCATTCTTTAATTAGTTGGTACATCTCAATCTCAATTGCAAGTGTGAGTTGGGTGCAAAGAAAACTTCGTACCCCTCTTGCATATACATTATTATACCCTCCTCATACTCTTCTCATTACTACACACACTGCTCTCACACTCACTCACACACACACACACAAAACATTTCACCATTTCCATGACTTGCCCATCAGAGCTATCGATATACCATCTCCACCACCATTACTTGCTATAAACAACTCTCTCTCCTCCTCATCCTAACCCTATCAGACATATCCCGCAATCAATGCACTCCATGAGACAACATTGGATGGAGAGGCACCCTTGCTTTGCATCCATTGAAAATAGCCCAAAGAGCATGTGATTGCATCTGGAGAGAGACCCTTGCTTCTCTCTAGGTTTAAAACAAATCATAGCTCCTTGGCCTTGCCCAAGTTGGGCAAATCACGCAATCAACGCATTTCAAGAGACAACATCTTGGATAAGAAGCTCCTCAATTGCTTCTTGTGATTCATGAAGTGAACTACAATTGGCATTCATGTTGACCAAGGTAGTGCCAAGCACAACATTGCATACACTAAAAAAAACTCTCTCTTCTAGACTTAACCCTGTTGGACATATCCTGCAATCAATGCACTCCTTGAGACAACATTGCAGTTGTAAAGACACCCTTGCTTTGCACCAATTGAAAATAGGACAAAGCATTGATAGCCATTTTTCGGCTCTCCATAATTGCCATTGTGAGCTACTCACCCTACCAAAATCACCTAAACATTGTGGCTATTCTTACCTTTTCATTGTACATAGACGTGTGTGAGTTAGGGGACTTTTCTTCTTAAAACCCTCAGCTAACTAGTCACTAGGCTAGTTGAGCCAAAAAAAAAAAAAAAAAAAAAAGCCAAAGTATATTATGGAACATCGGTGTGTAGATATTTCATTGTATTATAGGGCCTAAAAATAGGAAATTTTCATAATTATTTTCATATTTATTTAAATATTTCTACCTAAGTGTGCATTATTTTCCTAAGTATGCTATGTACATTTACTCACCATTACCATAATCTTTCTTACCTATGTATTCTATAAAAAAGCATTTCATGCAAGCTTCTGGTGTGAATCCACTCCAAGGAAAAACCTCAAAAAATGCCTCTCACCACCATCAGTCATTGCCTTTCATTGAATTCCTATTTCCTACAAGTATTCTTTCTCAAGTATTTTGTTGATGCTTGCCTGTTAGAAAAGACGAAAAAGATCAGGGGGAGAATCTGGTTATGTAGATTTTCCATTTCGCCGTTATTTAAGGGTTGCTAAGCATTATACATCAATAAAAACAATGCGAACCCACCTCATTTGATTCCCTATATTTTCATATTTATATTTTTTATAAATAGAACTCACACTATTCTAGATTCTATAAATTGTTTATATATACTGGCCTATTTTTTTCCATCATAACCATATATTATATTTATGCATAATCCACAACCATGCATATTTTCAAACCCCTAAGAATAAATTAGGTCATGCTCTAATGCAAGGAGGGGCTCACCTTTGGAGCCATATGCAAATTCAACAGAAGGGGAGCCACTGAAGACTTTTTTGTGAAGAAAAATAGGCATTTTGGTCGGATTTTTATATCCATCTCCACTCTGAATGTGAAATGGTGGTTAGAAGATAAAATATGGACCAAGAGCTGAATAATCATCTCAAATTTTTTGATAATATTTGAAACTACCAGTGACGAGGTATGATTTTTTGATTGGACCCCAGTCTGGCCACTTTTCTCACAAGTAGCCCATAGTTTTATCTCACCTCCTTCCACACTTCTCTACACACACACACACACACACACACACACACACACATTCCTCTCAATCCCTCACTCAAACATGCACCTTCCATGGTTTCTCTCACCTTCTTCACCATTAACCTCCCCCCTTACTTCCATAGCTCTCATATGAGCTCTACATGTACATACACCATCTCTATGCCTCTCTCTATTACTTCCAAAGTACAATTCCATCTTACCCCTTCTCTATATACATAAAATTCAAACATGTAAACCAGGCTTAACCTCTACAAATTGAGAAATCTCATCAACCGAATTGCCATTTTCATCGTAATAATCAACCTTGAGAGCAGTGGCATAAAGAAGAGAAGAATACGAAGAGGATTGATAGTCATTTTGAGAACCTACACAAGTAAGTCATTCTTCAAGCTTCACCAACACAAGGATTTCCTCACTTCATTCAACCATCCACCTCATTCTGCTCATTGTAAACATATCATTAACTTTCTAGTGATTACTGACACTAACCACTAACATACTAGCACAAAATAGCCATTGACCTAACCATAAAAGACACCTCACCTCAAGCCTACATGTTCATAGTAACTCTCTCTCTCTCTCTCTCTCTCTCTCCCCTTAAAACTCTAATTTCACCTTATCTACCATCAATAATACTCTCTTTTGAGCTTACATCCATGACGCAAACAGACAAAGAAGGCAAGCAATGTTTTGATATTCAGAAAAAATCATAATCTTGATTTGTTAGCTTGTAAATTATGATTTTCAATAATCCTAATGAGAGGTCTCCAACCTATAAATAGGCCCCTCTCTGTAAATAATCTCCAATATCTCACATAGCACGCCAACACTCTATGCGTGAGGAGAGACTTAGTCGTAGCAATCACTTTGTGAGCTTCACTTTTGGTGTGAGAGAAGCTTTCAAGCTACACATTGCAAGTGAAAGAGCGTGAGTTGCACATTGCTCTTTTGCAGATGGCCCCCCCTTTGGATCCCTATTTTCCCTCCTTTGGATCCTCATTGTGGCCGGTCTACAAGCTTAACCAATATTCTAGCTTTTTCTCCCCTGGAACTTCCCCATATTAAAGGATCAGTTTAACATGAGAAAATCATTTACGAGAATTATATACTGGTTATTATGACATTACCTCTCTCTTGAAATCATAGTCGTCCTTGACTATGGGGTAGAGAAGATAAAGTCTATTCATTAGCCCTTTTTCTAGTGGATAGAGGATCCCTATGCTACCCTACGACATCTTTCCAGAATGGATGACTAGTCCATTTGGCACTTGAGAGCCTAAGCTACCACAATCATGTATGCACATTAGTCCTATTAATCTTCCATAGTACAGGGACAAGCTCTACTTGGTGTTTGGGAGACGTCGTCTCCGCAAACTTGATCTAAGCATGCATACTACCGCATTTTTGTGCATAATAAAGAAAAAGAGAGTCTTATAAGACAAAAAGTTTGTTCATTTTAAAAATTTGTACATTTGCTTACTCTAGGGAAGCATTGTAAGCATTGACAAGGTTTAGGTTATCCTTTCATTGTATGCCTTGCATCCATCTAGCACCTTCAAAAGGATAATTCTTAAACTTAATAAGATATTGCCAGATAGTCTTACCGCCTCTTAATACCTTGTCTTCATGTTGGAGAATGGACTCGGGTTGCAACACCTCTTCTTGGTCCTCAATCTCCAGTGGGTCTTCACTTGCCCGTTGTGTGCCTTAATTGAGCCTTGGGAAATTTAAGTAAGACCCAATCATTTTCTTTAAAGGCTTGGACTCTTCTGTGCTTATCAGCAGCAGCCTTCTGGCTTTGCTATGAGATAGAGATAGCATCCTTAATCTTTTGAAAAGATTCTTGTAGGTCTCGGCTATACTCATCTACAGCGAAGCTCTTCCCGTGTACTTTGAGTAGCAGGGGACTTTCAAATCTTCCCTCAATTACCTGGAATGGTGCTTTTCTCATGGAAGTATGTACAATGTTATTGTAGGCATAATCCACTAAGGGTAAGTACTTCTCCCATTGGGATCTTTGATCTAATTTTGTTGCATAGGCTTTTAGTAGATCAAGGATTTTAGGTTAGCTATTTCACTTTGGCCATCCGTTTGCGGGTGATAGGCCAAAGAGAAGTTTAGCCTTGTCCCTAAATTCTCAAAGAGACCCTTCCGGAAATTATTGGTCATTCTAGGATCTCTATCCGACACTACGGACATTGGCAAGCCATGGTACTTGAAGATTTGTGATATGAAGTGGGTTTCCATTTGATGGGCTTTGATAGTCTTTTTGAGACGTATAAAATGAGCTTGTTTACTGAACATGTCTACTATCATCCATATTTCCGTATTCCCATGGATAGACTTAGGTAATCCAAAGATAAAATCCATGGATATGCTCTCCCATAGTGAATTAGGGATTGGCAATGGTTGAAGCAATCCAGGTTGCTTCCCTCTATCAAACTTCGTCTTTTGGCATACCACACATTTAGAAACATACTCTTGTATGTTTTCTTTCACGGTAGGCCAATAGAAATATGTTTCAATCCCTTTTAGAGTAGACTGAATCCCTCTATGCCTTGCATAAGGAGGAGCATGAGATTCATACATTACTTTCTGACGGAGTGACTTAGTAATGCATAGTCTATTGCCATAGAGAAGATAACCATATTGTAAAGTAAATGGTTCCTCTTTCTTTCCTATTGCAAGGGCTGAAATCACATCTCTAAAATAGGGATCAATAGAATTCTCACATATCATAGAAGATAGATCATTGTGAGTTGCTATGGAAACCGCATTCACTCTCGGCTGTCTTGAGAGTTCATCGGCTACTTGATTATGCTTGCCAGCAATGTGAGCAATGTGAAAATGAAATTGTGAAAGGAAATTTTTCCACCTCATTTGTTTGTCAAAGAGCTTGGTCTACGTCATGAAGTACTCAAGACTTTGATGATCCGTTTGCAGAATGAAAGGAGTCCCCAATAAATAGTGCTTTCATGAGTCTAAGGCATGTAGAAGTTCAAGGAGTTCCTTTTCATATATGCCTAGAGCTTGCTCAACAGGGTCGAGCCTTCGACTTTCATAGGCTATGGCATGCCCTTCTTGCAGCAAAAGAGCTCCAAGGCAATTACTGCAAGCGTCACATTGGACCTCAAATGGCTTTGAGAGATCCGGTAGTGTAAGCACAGGTTGAAAGATAAGCTTTTCTTTAAGATTTTCGAAAGCATTGTTCTCCTTGGAAGACCATGTATACCTAACGTTTTTCTTTCTTAGGTCATGTAATGGTCCTGCAATTTGTGAGAACTTTTCTATGAAGCATCTATAGTATGCACACATACCTATAAAGCTTCTTAATTCATAAAGATTCCTTGGTGTAGGCCATCCTTTTATTACCTCTAACTTTGATGGATCCATTTGGAAGCCATCTTGAGAGATAATGTGACCTAATACTGAATCTCTTGCAAGAAAAACTCACTTTTTTTTTTACTCTTAGAACTTGAAATATTACTTGGAGGCGTTGCTTGTGTTCATCTAGTGAATTAGAGTAGATGATAGTATCATCAAAGAACACTCTAGTGAAGGTTCAGTGAGGCCTGAATAGCTTCTCCATCAAGCTATTGAATGTGGTTGGTGCATTGGTCAAGCCAAAAGGCATGACAATGTATTCGTAAAAGACCAAACATAGTGCAAAATGCGGTCTTTACAATGTCTTGATCAACTATCCTTATTTGATGATAGCCACTTTTTAGGTCAATCCTACTGAAGTAGGTGGACCCTTGTAGCTTATCAAATAGGTCTTCTACCCGTGGAATCAAAAACCTATTCTTGATAGTGATCCTATTTAGTGCTCTATAGTCAACCACATACGATATTTTTCGTCTTTCTTTTGTACTAATAGCACAAGTGAGAAAAATGGAGATGAGCTAGGCCTAACCATGCCCTTTTCAACTAGCTCATGCACTTGCCACATAATCTCCTCTTGTTGAGCTTGAGAAACTCTATAAGGAGGTTTATTAGACGGTGAACTTCATGGAAGAAGTTCAATTGCATGGTCATAATTGCTTCATTTAAGAGGTAGTTCACAAGGGATGTTGTCAATAAAGACATCTCGAAACTCCTTGAGAAAATTGGATAACTCTAATTCCTTGTGGTTGCTTATATTTTCTTTTGCTAAAGCATTAGGTTCATTTTGAGAATCTTTAACAAAAATCATGTACATGGAAATAGAGCTCTTTATTGACTTATTGAAAGCTTTCATATGTACAATTGGTAGGGTGTTACCCGTTTCCTTATCATCTATGTACATATCTTTTTCCCTGTACTTAAAGTAAATTTTCCTTTTAGGGAATTTAACATTGGCAGCCATGCAATCAAACCATGGTGCCCCGAGGATTACATCCTCATGCTTGAGAGGAGAGATAAAGAAGTCCTCTTTGTCCACATAGCTTTGGACATGGAGCCTCAATTTCCCGACTAAGGGAGTGACTGAAGCTTCTTGCCCCTTGAAAGCACCGTTTGCGGGTAGGACATCTCCCATCTCGTAGGCTTGCATGCCTAGCTTGGTGTCCAAATCTATAGATATGAACCAGGGTCAAAGAAAATAAAAGCATCATGTTCTCTTACCTTTCCCCAATCATGGCATAGAGGAGATCCTTGTGGTGAGTTTCCTCCTCTTGGATTTCGACCAAGGTAGCTCTAGGAGGCTCATGGCGGGTTTTCTTTTGGGGACGAGCGTGGTACGCATGTTGTTGCTTGTCGCACTTGAAACATTGGTTATCCTTGTGAGGATACACTCAAGCTCTTCAATAGAGAGTTTGTAGACTCCCTTCTCCTTAGCTTTGTTGGAATTGCCCTTAGGAGACTTTTGGACATTGTCCTTCCCCTTAGGCTCATTGGAACCCTTGTTTTCCATGGGCTTAGAATTTCCCTTAGCCCCTATTTGGAAATTGATTCAAGAAGCCACCATAGTATGGTGTATAACCACCGATATGGTGCGTGGCCTTTGGGAGTTGACATACTCCGCCATTTCTTCAGTTAAGCCCACACAAAATTGTTTCTTTTTCTCCCCAAAATCCATCTATTTGAAGACAGAGTCTTTGAGATGTAAGTCCCAAAACTTTTCTACATATTTGTGAATGGATTCGTAGGAAGAGAGATTCAAGCTTCACCATTTGGTGAGTACTTTGTCTTTGGCATCGGTGGCCAAAAACAGCTTCATAATGGAAGCTTTTAAAGCTTTCCATGTTTGTGGGGCTTCATCGTTGGCCCGTAGGCTAGACCACCATTGCCTTGCGGACTTTTGAAAGTGCATAGCTACATGGTGTATTTTAGAGGACTTAGTGAAGCCCTCATCTCCAAATGCCACATCAGATTTTTGGATGAAAGCCAAGACTTTGTCCGTAGCACCAAAGCTGCCATCGTAGGTAAGGAAAGAGATGCTCTTTCCTCCCTCCTTGAACTTCTTGAGCTTGGATGACCTCTTTTACGTGGCATAGGATTTTCTATGGCCTCTTCTTTTTTATGGTTCAAAGGTTGCACCATCACTTTCTTCAGAAAATGAAGAATTTGAGGAAGATGGAGAAGAGGGTGACCTCTTTCTTGCCTTTTTCTTGCCTTGATCTTGTTTGTTTGCACCATTGCTTCATAAGAGGAAGAGGATGAAGAAGATGGAGAAGGGGGTTTCCTCTTTCTCGCCTGTTTCTTCTCTTTCTTTTTATCGTCCCTCTTTGAATTATGGTGCGAAGAAGTGCGCATGGCCTTCTCCACTTAGGAAGAGATGGAGAGCATTTAGCCCGCCGTCTTTGTGGAACCATCTTCGTCGAGGTGACAGGAGACTCACTTGTTTCTTGTTCCTTTGGTGGGGGCTCTTGAGTTTTCCTTTGAGAAGGAGATGTGTCATCAAGGAGCAAATTTTTGAGCCCTTCGTATGGATCGTCTTCTTCTTCCCAAATCGGAGAGAGGCCTCTTTTGGGAGTCTCGCAAGGAGGTTTCCTAGGTACTCTCTCGTCATGATGGGGAGCTTGGAGAATCCCATGAGCACGAAGCTACCGTTGCACTTCACTTTGGAGGGATGGATTTCCCATGGCTTGTTGAAGCCTAGAAACAAGGTAGTTAACAAGAATAGGGGCATCATTAGTAGCCTACTCATTAGCAAAATCAAATTTATCGACATTAATTTCACTCTCTTTACTATTGTTACCAATTCTAACAACTTTTATGTGTAAACTTTTAGGTGTACTTTGGCACTTCAAGCCCTAGTTCCTACTCCTCTTTACCCCTTTAAAAAAATCACTCAAGCTACTGTACCCGTGGCTTGAATACCATTAATTGCAAGGAATAGAAGAGAGGGTCATTCAACACCAAAATATCACCGGCTCCTGTCAACTTTCTAATAGCTCAATAGTGGTTGAGCCGTAGACAATCCCCGTAGGACTCCACTATTAAGACCATAGCTCTCTACGGTGATGCCCCGTTATCGGCATGAAAGCAGGCGCACTGGAAGGCTAAAAATTCCCTATTCTACTTACTCAAATGTAATTAATAATACCAACCATTTATAGCTAGCTTGAGGACCTCCCTTCTTGAGCAAGAAAAGAGAAACCTTGTGCTCTGATACCAATGTAACATTTAATGGCCTAGTAACTTGTGTGTAGCGGAACATAGCATGAACATAGTGAGCATTTAATTAGAATAGATTCCTAATGAGAATAAAAAGAGTGCTTGGGTGGAGAGAGCAACAAAAAGTATAACACCTAGTTAGATAGCATGAACAATACTTCAAAAGAGAGAGAAATTAAGCTATTGACAACAATTGAGGACCGGATTTACATGGAGCTGGTCCCTCCTCCAAAAGGCTTTGTATTATGGTTTCTCCCAGCAAGAGAGACATTTTACAATACAATTCTTTGTGTTCCTTCAATACTAGCTAGTGCAATGAAGATAGAAGCTTCAAGCACTAAGCAAAACACTTATAAAACACAACATCAATTCCCTCACGGTCTCAGACCCAAGACCTCACACACCTTCAAAGATGGTGAGAGTTAGCGGGGTATGAAAGTAGATTGAGAGGAAGAAGGAGTAGTCTTAAGAGCAAGATGTACATTTAGCATAGAATAGTTTAGTAATTAGCACGATAGAGGAGATGAGCATGCATTGACGCTTGGATCTTGGTTGGATTTGCATCACAAAGCAAAGAGTTTTTGGTGTAGGCCTCCCTTCTCACAAGCTTGGAGTAGGTGATAAGATTTCCATCAAAGATTGAGAAGGAGAGAGAGAGTCTTCTTGCTTCACACATAGACTTGTGTGAGTGTGTGTGGAATAATGCATTGTAAAATTCAGCCCCCTCTCTCTCTCTTGGTCGACCCCTCTTGCTATTTTCTCTTCCTGACACCCCATTGGTCCATGCCAGGCTTACCCAATGAAATTTAAGCAGCATAAGTGATAGCCTTCTGACATGTGTCCCCTTTTCCCCTTTTGTGAGAGCTTTAGGTAATTAATTAATGCACCTAAACTCTCATTGGACCCCTTTTCCTCCTAGTCAATAGGAATCAAGCAAGTCATTGGGATGTTGAATGCTCATTGGACCCCTTGGAAGACTGGGCTTTAGGTAATTAATTAATGCAACTAAACTCTCATTGGACCCCTTTTCCTCCTGGTTAATAGGAATCAAGCAAGTCATTGGGATGTTGAATGCTCATTGGACCTCTTGGAAGACTGTCCAATAGTCTTCTAGAGAGCTTAATTCTTATTGGTTCTTTTATTGAGTGTTTTCAAATTAATTAAACTAGATATACTCTAACCTAATTCTCATTGGTCCACCTCCATGGCCATCCAATAGGATTTGAGTACACCTTGTGGGCATCTGGGTTAGGGAGCTGACATGTGTCCCTCTTTCCCCTTGTGTAAAAGAAGCTTGTGAGTGAGTGTGTGTGTGTGTGTGTATGTGTGTGTATGTGTGTGTGTGTGTGTAAAAGAAGCTTGTGCGTGCGTGTGTGTGTGTGTGTGTGTGTGTGTGTGTGTGTGTGTGTGTGTGTGTGTGTGTGTGTGTTTCTCTCTCACCCCTACTTCTAGGGCTCACCCCCTCCTCTGTAGGAACTATGAAGATTTTTATTACACACACTAAGCATCCAATTTTCCTAGGCTTTTGACCATTAGACACAACCTTTGAATTTTGGAACTTTAGCATTTTGGAATTCTTAATGGGATGAACCTTAGGGTCTTTTAAGCCCATTGTTGCACGTTACTCTTTTCCAGATGGACCCCCCTTTGGATCCCTATTGTGGCCGGTCTACCCGCTTAACCAATATTCTAGCTTTTTCTCCCCTGGCACTTCCCCGTATTAAATGATCAGTTTAACATGATAAAATCATATAGGAGAATTAGATATTAGTTATTATGACAACATACATACAAGGCATTGATTCAAAAGAAGAGAAGAAGATGGGAATTAAAGCAACAAATTTTTCAAGTCTAATAAAAGGCACATGCACGTGGAAGATTTTGGAGAAACATGAGGGGCAAGCGGGTTGAGAATTTTGGCAAGTTGAGTCTTGTGGATATGTACACACATTGTAGGCAATTATATGAGCAAGAAAATGCTGAAAAAAATATCATTTTATGGTTCACTCCCATGTGTGCCCTCTTTTTTTAGTATTGAGGATGTATGCAGTGGGCTTGAAAAGTTGGCCACTTGCAAATCGGGAGAACTTCAAGGTATCAAGCCGGAGATGATCAAATGGACGGGAGATTTTACCCATGAGTGGATGTGTGAAATGTTCAACCTTGCACTTCAACGTGGTATGCCTTATGATTGGATTACTAATTGGGTTAAGCCTTTCCATAAAGAAGGGGATGTAAAGAATGTAAACAACTACCAGAATATAATGATTGGGTCTCTTATGGAAAATTTGTTTGGGTGCATAATGGAGCTAAAATTGAGTGACTGGGATGCAGAGAATGACAAGCATGCAAAAGGACAAGCGGGTTTTCATCAATGCCATAGCACCATTGATCATCTTGTCACTCTTCGTGTTCTATGGAGGAAAGTCGGTTGAAAGACAAGTGATTGTATTGTCGTTTTGTGGAGTTTAAGAAAGCCTTTGATATGATTCCACGTAATAATTTTTGGAGAAGGATGGAAGAACTCCAAGTGCCAAGTGAGTTTATGCTTGCGCATGGGAAGAGAAATTTCAAAAAAATTGTAAGAACTATTGGGGTTAAACAAGGATGTTCATTGTCACCAACTCTCTTTGGTCTATGCATCGATCAATTGGAAAAAATGTTACTTGAATTTATGCAAGAAGAAGGCATTGAAGAGGTCACTATTTGCAATGCGGTAATCATGCTTTGGTTGTGTGAAGATGATGTAGTGCTTCTAGCACACACTTTAGAAGATGCACAAAAGCTTATGGTTGTCCTAGAGAACTTTTTCTAGCATAGTGGGTTGATTGTAAATGAATCCAAAACAAAGGTTATGCTTGTGAAAACCAACCATAAGAGTAAGCCATGCATTGTGTACAACAATGAGACCCTTGAAGTTGTTGAGAGATTTAAGTACCTTGGCCTTGAAGTTCCGTCCAATCACAAGTGGCATGAATGTGCTATGCCTTGTTTGGAAGCGGGAAAGAGAGCATATTATACATTTGAGAACATGTGTAATGCGGGAAACATCGAGCTTTGGGTTCTCAAGAAGTATCTTTTAAATGCATTGGTGACACCGGTTCTTCTTTATGGAGTTGAAGTGTGGGGAGGGAGCATCTTAAAAGTATACTTGAAAAGAGTTTGAGAATGTCCAAAAGCGTTTGCGTTTTCTTACAAACTTTCTCCAAGTTAAGACACAAACACTATACATGCTCCTACTTCATGAATCGGGATCTCTTCCAATCGAGGTTATGGGCATGGAAAGATTTGTGGAGTACATGATAAAGATGTGTCAAAACCCCTCACAATTGCATGGGAAGCAAGCAAAAAAGTTCAAAAGACACATAAAAGCAAGATCTTGAGCACGAGATGGATGCAAGACATGAAGAAGTGGTTTAAGAGATGGGATGCATTACACTTGCTACATGATGTTTCAATTGACTCCCAAGTGAATGAAGCTTTTTTACAACGCGAATGTATTGTGGCTTGGGAGAAATCCGGTGGGTCACGCTGCATACATGACACCACCCATATTGCCCCCAACTACAAAACCATGTTCTTTGCTGAAAGAGGAAACCATACTCACACTTACATGCTTGAGCCTATCCCCTTGTTGGCAATACACACTACCGCAACCATTCGGCTTAGCTCCCATTTCCTTTGATGCGAGACAGGGTGGTGGGGCAATGGAGAAGATTCAAATCAATTGTGCACATTATGCTCACTGCAAGTTCGAGATTCTAAGTACCACACACTACTAGAGTGCTTAGCTTTTGGTCACATCCAAACTTGCTTCTCTCACATTTTCAGCCATGACTTAGTCCTACACACTTTCCTCTCCCAGCCATAGTGTGGGCTCTCCATTGCGACTCTCATCAGCACAATTTTGGAGCATCGAGAGTCACTCATCATCCATACACATACTACATCACATGTAACTTTGGTCCCATAGGTCATATTTGACCTCTGAGGACAATAATAAAATCTCTCTCTCTCTCTCTCTCTCTCTCTCTCTCTCTCTCTCTCTCTCTCTCTCAATAGCGGCCTATGTCATCGGAGATGCAAACACATTCACACATGAACCGATGGGGTTCACCTATTGAAACCTGCAACAGTTTGTTGTGTAGGGTTGCACATGTGGACCTCAAAGCATATCTCTCTCAATCAGTAGCACCATGTGCCATTGGAGATGCAGGGTACACTGGCCTGAAGGACCTCCCCTGTTGCAATGTTGCTTGGAGACTTCGCTCTGCAACCTCGTAGGTAGCAGGATGCTTTGCAAACCGTAGCATTTGATGTTTCATTATCTTAAATAGCTTGCGCAACCTGCCTACTGGCGGGTCTCACTCGCTCTCACCAACGGTACAATGGTAAGGTTTTTAGCGGCATCATCAGAGGTGGTGCTTAGGCACACCAACACATACTATATAAGCCTTACATTTAGAGAGAGAGATACCAACACATAGTACATAAGCCCTAAATTCAGTACAACGATGCCTTCTTTGGCGGTGCTATGCGGGTTTTCTTACCTTAAACATGCCAACACTATCTACATAAGCAAATGGCCGCACTCAAATCAAATATATAGCCTTAGAAAACATGTGAAATAGATTGCATTGATTGAAACTTGTGGGCTACACAAATTACTACGACTAAAATGCATCACAATCTCTTCTCTAGGCTTGTGTGCACATAAGATCACCATCGTCATTGCCACTACCACACACATATCATTAACCAACGACTGCTCCATCATAGTCCTCTCTCTCTCTCTCTCTCTCTCTCTCTCTCTCTCTCTCTCTCTCTCTCTCTCTCTCTCTCTCTCTCTCTCTCTCTCTCTCTCTTTCCTCCTCCTTCCCCATCTTCTTCATCTCTTCCAGTCTTCCTCCGCCTCTTACTATCTCTTACCTCAAAATGTCTCCTCCTTCCTCTAAAGCACATTATGCCAACCATTCTCTCTATCTCTCTATGCCTCAATCTGCACACCATGCGACACCTCTCTCTCTCTCTCTCTCTCTCTCTCTCTCTCTCTCTCTCTCTCTCTCTCTCTCTCTCTCTCTCTCTCTCTCTCTCTCTCTCTCTCTCCGTGCCCCCCCTCCTCCTCCTCCTTCCCCATCTTCTTCATCTCTTCCAGTCTTCCTCCGCCTCTCACTATCTCTTGCCTCAAAATGTCTCCTCCTTCCTCTAAAGCACATTATGCCAACCATTCTCTCTATCTCTCTATGCCTCAATCTACACACCACGCCACACCTCTCTCTCTCTCTCTCTCTCTCTCTCTCTCTCTCTCTCTCTCTCTCTCTCTCTCTCTCTCTCTCCACTATGCCTCTATTAGCCTCTCAAATGCATAGAGCCCGTAGATTTTCTTGGTTGCCAAAGGTTGCTCAATCGTATTCAAAAAAAGTGTGTCTAAGCTTACAATCACACAACTTTGAAATTCTTAAATGCTTGCTGAGAGGAAGCGAAAAAGGAAAAATTATGCTTAGATTTTGAGAAAATTTGTAACAACTGTAATATTTTTCCCTAATTTTCAATATTTCTACTTTAACAATCCATAAAAAGGAGTTGTGTATGGTTGTGAAAATGACTTTTTTTGAACACTCTGCTTACTGCTTGGCACCTTTCCTTTTTCCTTGTCCCTTCATCCTCCCCTTTTTGTGCTTCCCAATGGTCAGCCCTAATAGTGCATTCAAAGAGATGACATCCCGAGTAGGAAGCTCCTCAAGAACTTTTGTGCTTGATGAAGTGCACCACATTTGGCATACATGTCGACCAAGGTAGTGCACCACATTTTGCATACATGTCGACCAAGGCAGTGCCAAGCACAACGTTTTCTTTCAAAATGAACACCAACAAACAATATCATTGTGAATTATTTTACCCATATTAGCATCTTGTGTAATGCCACATAGCATGCCTTTGAACTGCAATTGTACACATGACTGCATTTGAAGAAAAACTCTCTCTCCTCTTCATCTGGACATATCCTGCAATCAACGCATTCCATGAGACAACATTGCATCTGGAGAGTCACCCTCGCATTGCATCCGTGGAAATAGCAAATAGCATGTGATTACATCTACAGAGACACCCTCGCTTCTCTCTGGGTTGTAAACATATCAGAGCTCCTTGGCCCTGCCCAAGTTGGGAATATCACTCAATTAGTGCATTTCAAGAGACGACATCTTGGATAAGAAGCTCCTCAAGCACTCCTTCTGCTTCATGAAGTGCACTACAGTTGGAATACATGTTGACCAAGGCAATGCCAAGCACAATGTCACATCCGCTAAAAACAACTCTCTCTTCCAGATCCAACCCTATTGGACATTTCCTGCAATCAATGCACTCCTTGAGACAACATTACAGCTGTAGAGACACCCTCGCTTTGCATTAGTTGAAAATAGGCTAGAGCATATGTGATTGCATCTAGAGAGACACCCTCGCTTTGCATCCATCGAAAAATGTACAAAGCTCCTTGGCCCTACTCAAGTTTGGCGTATCGGGCAATCAATGCATTCCAAAAGACAACATCATGTACAGGAAGCTCCTCGAGAACTTTCTCTTCTTTATGAAATGCACCACATTTGGCATACACGTCAACCAAGGTAGTGCCAAGCATGACTTTGCATCTTTTGAAAATATCCTACAGCTCCTTGATGGACATATCCTACAATCAATGCACTCCTTGAGACAACAATGCATTTAGAGAGACACCCTCACTTCGCACAGCCCACTGTGCATGTGATTCAAATCCGAGAGACACCCTCGCTTTGCATTCGTTGAAAAACACCCAGAGCTCCTTGGCCCTGCCCAAGTTGGCATATCCCGCAATCGGTGCATTTCAAAAGACAACATTTTGGATAGGAAGCTCATCACGCACTTTTCCCACTTTTTGAATTGAACCACATTTGACATACATGTTGACCAAGGCAGTGCCAACCACAAAACTTTCTTTCAACAACCACTGACTAACAATATCATCATAAATTATTTTACCCATATCAACATCTTGTGTACTACCACTTGCCCTCAAGGTGCCAGTGTACATGATTTCATTTGCAGAGATGTCGTCTATCTGCATTTATTAAAAATAGCTCTCCCTCTTACTGACCTGACCATATAGGACATATCCTACAATCAATGCACTTCTTGAAACAACATTGCATCTAGAGAGATACCCTCACTTTGCATTAGCCAAAAATAGGCAAGAGCGTATGATTGTGTCTAGAGACCATCGCTTCGTCCACTAAAAAATGACCACAGCTCCTTGGGCCTGCGGAAGACTCTTGTATCTATTTTGGTTGAATTGTTCAAGAGTTTATTATCTTTATTCCCTTTTTACAATTGAGATCCATTTTTTAGTGCTTTGCATGTAATTTGTCACAAATTGCCTTGCAAAAAAAGTCGATTATGTCTAAAAATTATTAAGCTATTCATCTCCAAAGCGTACATAACCAACTCAAATCGAGTTTTAGCATCTTGTATTGATAGACAATCAGTCTTTGTGAGGTCCCCAACCCCGAGAAGATTGGGGCGACTTGATAGATGGCCTTCCTTTATTCTTCTTTTTTGACGACACCCTACTCTGTTTCCACAAAGGAAAGATACGAGCAACAGAAGAGAGGAAGTCCTCTATCCATCGTTTACGTGGTTATAAGGATCATACGCCACAAGCCACGTCGATAAATCTAGGATTCTATTTTCCTAACATAAAGTTAAAATCCCATTGAAATATTTAGAATCCATAAACAATGCCTTTTTCCCCACGTTTAAGAGGCATGGCCGCTATCCATAAACCATAAATATGATATTAGACTTAGTATAAACTAACTAGTAATCTTGTGAAAAGTACCCGACTAATTGCGTCCATAGCTTTCAGGGGCATGTAGATTTGGGACATCTTGACTCTTGGCACAATGAGTCTTTAATTTCACTTCTCTTAATAAGAGGGAGTGGAGATTTTCTCGACTAATCGAAACCACCCATCCTTGACTAGCAACCTGAGCCAGCCCCCAATTTCCACCCCACACTCACACTTTTTAGCTTGTTTTCTAATTACTACCACACTATTTACATATACAAAGAATTTTCTTTTCTTAATTCCACGCACGGTTTCTTTCATTTAACCCTTCAAACATCGCCAAAACATTTCTTTCTTAAGCATGGTCTAATGAAGACAATCCTATAATTCAACAAAAATGAATCTTTCAATTATCCTTAAGAGTTTTCCGCTACTCGTGGACTTTCTCTGTCTAATTAACAGAGTCCTTGCAAAGGATTTACTTATTTGCTAACCGCAAAATGCACATACTTTTCCAATTGCTAACCGCAAGGGAACATATCGCTAACCGCAAGTGACAAAAAGAGAGATGATAACCATAGCTTATTCTCCACTAATCGCGGAATCACCTTGCTAACCGCGAGTTCCATCTGAAAAGAAGATATTCTTTCACAATTGTTTTCTTTAACTGATTTCTCAAGCATGATTAAATAACTTCTAATATCAAACAGAGACAGTTTATCAAACAGTAAGCATAAATCAAACAATTCTTTCTCTACTCTATAAAATCATATGCTTGTTTCTTGTGATATAATCACGTTCCTTAATCAGTTTAAGAAAATTCCTAGGCTTGACTCACTGGTCATCATGTATAACGATGCAGAATTATAAATTCATCTTACCGGATTAGCAACACGTTCGACTACCTCTCGTGGTTGAGGTTGGATGGCTTCGACTTCTTTCGCAAACAATACCTCCGCTTGAGCAACGTTTGCAGTAGTTGATGCCTTCCTCTGCACCTTTCTTGGAGGTAGGGCGACATGAGCGTTCTTCGAGCTTCAAGTCACTCGCTTTGGGACCATCGTATCGCGAGAGAGAAAGGAGAAAGTGAAAAAGAGAACTCAAGAATTTGAGGGGCAGCACGATGATGGTAGAGAAAGAAGTTGGAGATGGAGATAAATTGAGGGTAAGAGCTTAAGGGAGAGAGGTTGAGAGAGAGAAGGTAACTCCCACGTCAAGGCAAGAGAGCTTCCGCTTCTAAGAGTGTGTGTCTTCAAAGTGAAGGGAGAGGGGTCTTTATATAGGCTCTCAAGGACATCCAAGAATAGAGGGAAGCAACGAGAGATAAGTTCGCACACGTTCGCAGCTGTTAAAACTTTATTTATTTATTTTACGGACACGGATTTTGATGTGCAATTTTGAGCCTCTTAGAAGAAGCTTGGCTTCCAAGAAAAGAGCTCTGAACTAAACTCCTTCTCTTTTTCTTTCCTAAAAGTACTCCTTCTATCTTTCTTTCCTAAAAGTACTCCTCCTACTCCTTCTCTTCTAAAATTACTCCTTCTTTTCTAAAATTGCTCTTCTTTTCTAAAAATTGCTCCTTCTTTCTTAAGGGTCAGCTCTTATCTATAGATACAGTCTTGAGGCTTAAGTTTCCCATCAACCTATTGTTTTCAAGTGAATAACAATCATAATTAATAGTTCTTAATACTATCCACTCACAATTGTGAGTTTTGCAAAAAAAAAAATTATAAAGTCCAATTTTTGATCTGATTGTTCCATTAGAATGCACTTTGACTTAATAAAATGCAAACCTCAAATATTTTCAAAGTAAATAAAATACTTTTATTGAAAAATGTTGGGTACATTACAGTCTTCTTATGAAAAGCTACAAATTTTTTGATCTTTGGAGAAATTTAATCTCACAACCAAGGGTATTTTGGAAATTTTTAAAATTTTGAAGAGCATTTTGGGAATTTATGACAAAATATTGGGGGTATATTGGGAATTTTTAAATGTTGAGGGTTATTTTGGAATTTCTTCAAATCAAAGGGATATTTTGGTAATTTCCCGTTGTATGTTTGTGAAATTGATTTATTCCTTTGATCATACACACTTTTTTTTCCCTTAAATCCAGCTCTGCTACATACATGAACATTTGAATGCAAAAGAACACGGGTTGCATTCTCTCTCTCTCTCTCTCTCTCTCTCTCATATGCACACAAAATGCAGACGGCATTGGTAACTTGTAGGGTTCTGTCATAAAGTATAATATCTAGCTTTACCAAATGATTTTCTCACATTAAACTAATTATAATATGGGAAGACAAAAGGGGAACAAGAGTTAGGATATAGATATGTGCTTCTAGACCTATCTCAACAGGGGTCCAAAAGAAGATGGTCTACCCAAAGAGCAATGTGCAATTAGAGCTTCTAGATTTACCTCAGCAAGGGACCAAGAGGAGAGATGGTTACATCTCAATAGGGGTCCAAAAGATGGTATTCTATCAAAGAGAAACGTGCATCTAATGGAGCTTAAAATACCTTAGGGTTAGCTTCATTCAAGACCTCCAAAAGTTAGTGTTAAAAAGTCCTTTGACCTTATGCAACCTAGGGCTAACCTCAAGGTGGAAATCCTACCCAAGCATGAGGTGCTAAGATGCTTAAAGTGGTTGTGGGAACCTTCCCCAAATCTTGAGGTGATTTTTATGCTTAAATGACTAAGGTTTTTGAAATGTTAAATTCAAAGATAAATTCTCAAGAGGCATGAAAGTTTCCATGCTTGATTGACTAAGGCTTGAAGATTCAATTCAAACCAAATGACTTAAGAAGCATAAAAGACACATGCTTGATTGACCAAGTGCTTAAAGTATTCAATTCAAACCAAATGACTTAAGAAGCATAAAAGACACATGCTTGATTGAGTAAGTGCTTGAAGTATTCAATTCAAATCAAATGACTTAAAAAACATAAAAGGCACATGTTCAAAAAATTCTCTACATGTGGCCCTCATGATGTGCTTAAATCCTACTGGATGGGCTTTAAAGGGGTGCAATGAGAATTTAAATGTAAAAAATAAATAATTAAGTTCTTTCTCTCAAAGAGGAAAAAGAGGACACATGTCCCAAATGATATAATTAAATATTACTAGAGAGAGAGAGAGAGAAGTGTGGACCAAGCATGAGAGGGGGGTATACTCTCCCACACACACACACACACACACACACACACACATTCTCTCATTGTGTGGAGTGCAAAGTGCAAGAGCTCCATATCCTTCTCCAAGCTTGTTGAGAAGTGGAGAGCCTACACCAACACTCTTGGCTATGGCATGCAAATCCAACCAAGAGCTATGCTTCAATGCTTAAGCTTGCCATCTTTTTCATATTTTTTATTATGCTATTATGCTATGCTAAGCAAGAAGAGTGATAATAAGTGGGGAACTATTTATTTCTCCTATGAATGATTCTTCTTACTCTTCCCTGCCCTCATTCCCTACTAGCTCTCTCCACCTTCGAAGGTGTTTGGGGCCTTGAAACTAAGGCTTTGAAGAGTTAATGCTTTTTGCAAAGTTTATGTTATGCTCGTGATGCATGAAGCTTTCCATCTTCATAGCATCACCAAGGTCACAAGGAAAACAAAGATTGTATTGTACCAAGTCTCTCTTGATGGGAGAATCTATAATACAAACGCCTTTTGGAGGGGGGACCGGCTCCAAGTAAATCCGGTCCTCAAGTATTGTCATGTTCTCTCTCTCTCTCTCTCTCTCTCTCTCTCTCTCTCTCTCTCTCTCTCTCTTGAAAAAGTATTATTCATGCCAAGTTAATTAAGTACTATGTTCATGTTGCTACCATCAACTAAGTTCACCCTCTATGTTTTCAAAGTAATCTCACAAAAGTGCTCACTCTAATTCTCTTAATTCCGTTATTCTCAAAGCTCATAGGCCATTCCCATTACATTGGTATCAAAGCATTTGGTTTCCCTTTTCTTGCCTAAGAAGAGAGGTCCTTAAGTAGCCTATTAATGGTTGATTTTTTTAGTTATATTAGGGTAAGTGAGACTGGGATCTATTATTGGTTTTTTTGAGCCCGCTATGTGGGATATGGTTCACATCTCGGGAGATTTGGTCTTAATAATGGCGTCTTTTTAGACTTGCCTACGGCCTTATCATTATTGAGCCATAAGAAGTCCGAAAGGAGATATCCCTTGGTGATTTTGTTATGTTAGACCCACTCTACTACTTGTTAGCAGCAAGCTAACACGAATACCACGGATACTATTTTCTGGAGGTCTTATTATAAAAATAGTTATTATTTTTTATAAATCAGGAATATTATAACTCCTATTTTTTGGATAAACCTTGTAATTGATGAGCCGATGCTACAAACTTTTAGATTGTATCAACTTGTCATTACCTATCTTTAGTTAGAGCTCCCAAATTATTAGTTTTGACCCACCAAAAACCTTGGCTAAGGTATAAAATCCAATTGTTGTAAGTTATTTGTAAGTTTTGGATAATGAAATACACAGCATGAGCTAACGATACTCACCTCTCTCCTTCTCATGCTTCCTACTCCCTCCCCGGTTGTCACATTGCAGTCGTGTTTGTTGCATTGCAACCACAAGTAAGAGCTCTACACATTGACGTAAACACATCACAATAATTTGTAGCTTTTGGCATCACCGACCCGCGGCCTACTTTCATCATAAGTAGGAATTTACACTTCAAGATCAAAAACTAAGTATAGGCGGGGTATTGGGGCATCATTGCTAAGCATTTAGGTGCATTCTGGGTCGAAAAAGACTAGGTCAAAAATCCACTGCTGTTAATAATTACAATTTTGGTACTTGACCTAAAGTGTGGTTTGAGACCACAAGTATGTGTGTTTAGTTCTTATAAACTTTTCCTACAAGTTTCGTTACGTTTGGATGTCATTTGATGCTGTAACGGATGTGATTTGTTTGTCGATGAGCGATTGGCTTTTGGTGATTTCAATCACTTGAGTGTAGCTTGAATTAGATTCGAGCTGCTTGTTGTTTTTTGAGAGATTGACAACCTCTTGTAGCCTCTATGTACTAGTTGACTCAGCTTCGTCCCATGGATTGACAATTTAATCGTGGTTCTCGCTAAAGCTGCAATAAGATAGGATAGTGAGGTTAAACTGCCATCCCACATTTGGTGCCATTTCCGGGGATTGAAGAGACCTAAACTAGGAAAAAACACGAGCATTTTGTGAAGTTAACCTCCTCTAGGATCTCCTAGAGTCAAAACCTTTCTTTTAGAAACCGCATAGCCTAAGATTGTCATCTTTTGTTGTTTAGAGATAGCTTGGAGGTAAGTTGTACTTGTCAAGTGCCTTTAGGATTGTAGGATTGTAAAATTAGATTAGGATTTTAAGAAATATTGATAAATGAAACAAGTCTTAAGGTCAAAGCTCAAAAAATGGAAGAAATTGACAACAAGTAAATCCAAAGGTAAGTATTCTATCCAGGGCTTCACAAGTCTTTATGAACCTTAGATATGGTCGTGTACTAGGAAATCATGGCATATTTGGAGAAACCTCCAGTAGAGTATCCATTGAAGAAAGCGTGAATCAAGGCAATTCCTTGCACACTATCCCTGAAGAAGTCTCAAACACTTTTTTTGATTCAACGTCCAAAATGTCTTCTTATTCAAGTCACTCAAAAACCGGAACGACAATGCGCTATAAGCATATACTCTCTTTTTATAAGACTAATCACCATGGAGCTCAGGTTTACCTGGATCCTAACAAAGAATATGCTATTCGCATTGATGACCATGGTATTAAGTTCGAAGAGGAAATCAGGGCAAATAAACAAGGAAAAATGTACATAGATCGAAACGGAACTCAGTATTTACAAGTCAAAAACTTTGACGTGATAGATAGATGGGGGTTAGAAGTAAATACCATGATTCCAGATATGGCTACAAAAGAAGGACCACCAACCTTATAATTTAAGAAATACGATCAAGTGGATTTGAAGCCTTTGAAATGGCTTAGTACTGATAATCCTAGGAGCGGAGTCTATTGTTGGGAGGATATAAATGTAAAAGATCTTGTATGGACTACGCATGCCAAATTAGGACAACTAACTCCCATGAAGATCATCTATATCTTTAAGATCAAAGAAAAGGGACCAACAGATCTACCAACCTACATGTTTATGGGTTGTTATAACAAAAACTTTGTTATGATGACTCCTGAGGAGGTGGAACAAACCAAATATCAAGGATATTCCATAAGGGATTGGATCTTGGACCAAGGACTAGAAACTATTCCAAGAGATGAACATCGTGAGAGATCTTTTGAGAGTAATGTTAGGAAACTAGAAACCACCTCATCACGAAGAAAGCCGGGTGACACTAAGGCCAATCCAGGGCTACATGAGTCAATATTTCCAACAGACTGGTTTGAAGGACTTGGGACAGGACCAACTGCCAGAAGACCGGGAGTTGAACCAAATAGACGCATCAAACCAGAAAGATTTTCAAAAATGGATCAAAAGATACAATGGATCTAGGGATCCATACGACCACTTGGCAAGCTTTAAGCAAGTGCTAAGAGTAAAATGGATATTCAATTTTCATAATCAATTCGAGGGGTTTGGAATGACATTAGAAGAAAAAGCATTGACATGGTTCCAAAACATTCCACCAAGGTCAATCATGGACTTGAACACATTAGCTCAAGGATTTGTAGCTCCTTGTTCCAAAACGGGGATCAAACGCAATATTGTAGATCAAATCTACAGCTTTAAACAAAAATAAGGTGAGTCTGTTAGGGTGTTAACCCTCACGGCTCACGGACACCCTATCACCTATGATGGACATTCTAACCTACGACGGACATTGTATTATTTATTTGGTAGAGTCAGGTACCGGGCTTGTCAGTCCAATAGAAAAAGGGTAAGAGTGATCGCCGATGAGAGGCGCACTCTAACTAAAACATTCAAGGGATTAGTTGACTAAGCATGGGCGCCCAAGTGTGAATGGGGCGAGCTCATATATAAAGTCAACTAAACCTAAAATTCACTCATTCTCTCATTTGTGCAATAGAAGAGTGCTCTTGCTCCATCTCCATCTTCTTCTTCATCATCTCCTTGTGTGTGTGTGTATATGCGTGAGAGAGAGAGAGAGAGTGTGTGTGTGTGTGTGCGATCGAGCATTGCGGCGATGGCACGGCGTTGGTGAAGCGGTTGAGCGCGGTGAAGCGGCGGCTCCTTCTTCTTCGTGGCGAGGAATCCTCCACGAAGCAAGCGTAGAGCGGTGAGTGACACACCATCGCCTTCTTTGAGCTTACTAGTTTAGGCTTGTTGTGTGCTTGGATCCATTTGTGGCTCTCACATGGTGTATCGGAAAGTTCCTTGCATTGACACATGCGACATACGCGCACATTTTTGGTGCCGCTGCTGGGGAATGCCATACACGAAGCTCGAGTAGAACTCTGTGCTTCTCCGTGGTGCAATTTCTATTGTAGGAAAGGTAAGGAAGGAGTGTGTTTGTGTGTGTGTTGAGAAGAGGGATTTGGTGTTATACTGTGTGTTTTTTTTGTTAATGGAGTTTTCAAAGGTACTGTGTTTATTCTCCGTGTATTAAGGTAGTTAGTTTTCTTTGTTAATGGAGATTTCAAAGGTTCTCTGTTTATTCTTTGTGTATTAAGGTAGTTAGTTTTCTGTGTACAGTAAGTAGGAAGTAGATTAGTGAGAGTTAATAGAGTGTGTTAGTGTCTAAGAGTAGGTATATTAGTTAGAAGTAGGTAGACAAAGTGTGTGTGTGTGTGTGCTCTCGCATAGGCCGCGGCGACCTTATCCTTTTTATATTTAAAAATAAAAAATAAAAAAAAGAAAAAATTTAAAGATAGGACCGGGATCGGGAATATCTCCCAGACCCAATCCCAAGCTCGCGCTCAAGCTAAGGCCTCAGTCGCCTTTTAAAAAAACGAATTTTAGCTTCACACGTAGCTAAAAATCGATTTTTTGAGGACCACCGGAACGTCAGATGCCCGAAAATCGTGTTGTAAAGCACACAGCGACTCTCTAAGTAATACTCTCGTTTCGAGCTATCACACACTTTAATCAAACAAATCAAACATTAAAAACGTAAAAAACACGAGTGAAAACGGACGCTTAAAAAAGGTAAGCGATTAACCTTCGAGGTTATTCGCCGACATTTGTAGGGTGCCAAAGGCACATGAATCTGCGCTCTGGTCATGTGCTAGAGACGGAGAAACTAGAGAGAATTTCGACTTACGCGAGTTCTCAATATCCACCTACTTTAGGTTCTGGACCCTCGGCAGGAACCCAAGGTAGTACAAACCAAGACCCGAACATAGCAGCTAGTGACTCTTCCTCTGACTACGACGTCATGGAGGGTTTCCCAATGCCTAATCCCGATAGCTCGAGCCAAGACATGCATGCCATGGGTCCTCGGTCCGGGCCAAGCGTGCTTAGCCACCTGAAGGAAACCTTTAGTAGAGCCACTCGCTCCGAACATGGAGCTAATGATGTAAATGAGGGGGGTGGGGAAGTAAATTCTCCATTCGTGACAAATGTAGACCCTATACCTTTAGAGAATGTGCACGTGAATACTTCATTCACTGCACCTCCTGACTCTTCAGAGTTATTTCCCTCCGAGGTCATATTACAAGATGGTAGAAGCCTTGCCGAAGTACAAGAGGTTGAGCGATATATCCTTGCAGTGAGGGAAAAGGAAGTCGAGAGCTTATGCAAGGCGGAGCAACAAAGAGAGTTAAAAGAGAAAGCCCCTATGTCAATATCCTTGCTAAGAGAGCAATCAAGTGCTCCTGGTTTAGCAACCGCTAAGGGCCAACCCCTAGAAAGCAACATTGCATCTAGCTCAAAGGACACCCCTAGCACCTCAATCCTAGATGGAGTGTTCTTAAATGAGAACTGGGAGTACGAATTACAAACAAAGACTTCGACCGACCTATACACAGGTCACACCTATCATGTGGGTTGGTTAGATGTCCTACAATCCACAATGGGTGCTACTAGTGTAACAACAAAGAGCGCATAGCTTAAGATTGTCGTCTTTTGCTGTGTAGAGATAGCTTGGAGGTAATTTGTACTTGCCGAGTGCCTTTAGAATTGTAGGATTGTAGAACTAGATTAGTCTTTTGAGAATGATTGATAGATCAAAGCTCAAAAAACCATAGAAAACAAGAAAATGAGTGTTTGTGGACACTTTCCATAACCCCATTGCATGAGAACCTAGGAGTAGGGTAAGTAGGATATGAGGTGGATTTCAGAACATTGCTCTCTCTGAAATAATCATTGTGAGTTGCATTTGAAGTTGCAGAATTTTAGGTCTACGGTTAGAAATAGCACAAAAAGACTCCAAATCACTCAATCCGATTGGAGAGTAAGCTTAAAAGTTGTATGAACCAGTGGGCAAGCTCGAGGACACTTTGAGGTAAACATTTCAAGAGTTGGCCAAAACTCAGATTATTTGCTTTTTCTTGATAATTTAAGCCAAATTAAGTTTTGACTTGATTCATAGGCTTAAAATAACTCATGAAATGATTGTCCTTGGAAAAAGTACAAAAATTGGTTCATTTCAAGGTTGAAGTAAATAATTGCGATTATTTACTTTCAGCACAGATTTGATCGAGGTTGATACCAGTTACTCATTGCATGTGTACAAACAACTTTTGTAAAGGCACATTAGATTTGGATCACCAAACTATCAAAAAACTCGGTAGAAACTAAAGTTTGTACTAATTTTTGAAGACTTGAGTGTGAGTTGGAAAAAAATAGTCCAAACTTGATGAAATTTGATTCATAGGCTTGTATTGATGTGATAGACATGTGTACATGCTCAGTTGACCAAAAAGATGCAAAAATTTGCTACTTGTAAATAATCGCGATTATTTATATCTGCCCCATTTTTTAACTTTTTTGACCAAGTTAGCATACCACTAGTTTTACCATGTTCTAATAATCCCACAAACCAAATTTGGTACGAGTTGGATCATTGGATTGAAAATTGGGACCAAATTTGCAAAGTTCGTCTACGGATAGAAAATTGATGACCGTTTGATCAAAAATTTGTCCAAACTTGATGAAACTTGGCTAGAGACCTTGAGTAGAGGTACTTAACAGATTTTTGTCAAGGCTGGGACAGAAACTTGCAAAAAATTAGCCAAGGTAAATAATCGTGATTATTTACATCTGCTCCAAAAATTGACAATCTTGCATATTTGAGTATATCACAGAATCAAGCATAGCAAGTAGACCTCACAAATCAATTTTAATGAAGTTTGGATCACAAAATTGAATCTTAAGCTAGATTCTTGAAATCAGAGTCTCCGGACACAAAACAATTGATAAACTCGAACAGATTTTGTCCAAACTTGTTGAAACTTGTCCAAGGACCTTAACAGGTTGTATACTTAGCAAACCAAGCCAAAAAGTGTAAAAAGCTGACATAACTAAATAATTACGATTATTTACGACTACTACACAAAGCCATCATTTTTTACTTTTGAACTTGTACAGTGTTAGACTAGCATAATATAAAGCCACGGGGCAAATTTGCGTTCAATCGGATCCAAATTAGTACATGTCACTCAATTTCCAGGCTACAGATTAATCCTTTGATTTTTTACCAAAGTCGAGTTTGAAAATCTCAATTGCTGACTGAATTAGCTCAATTTGAAGTGATACACATAGACCATTTACAATAGTTAGCAAAAATTATACAGTGTTTGTGAAAGAATAGCTAACTTGATCAAATTTGTACAGGAATCAGTATCTTGACAGAAAGTGCAATCTAGTCAAGTGGAAGAAATTGACAACAAGTCAATCCAAACGTAAGTACTCTATCCAGGGCTTCATAAGTCTTTATGAACCTTAGATCTGGTCGTGTACTAGGAAATCAAGGCATATTTGGAGAAACCTCCAATAGAGTATCCACCGAAGAAAGCATGAAACAAGGAAATTCCTTGCACACTGTTTCTGAAGAAGTCTCAGATACTTTTTTTGATTAGACGTCCAAAATGTCTTCTTATTCCAGTCACTCATAAATCGGAACGACAATGCATATAAGCATATACTCTATTTTTATAAGACTAATCGCCATGGAGCTCAAGTTTACCTGGATCCTAACAAAGAGTATGTTATTTGTATTGATGGACCATGGTATTGAGTTCAAAGAGGAAATCAGGGCAAACAAACAAGGAAAAATGTACATAGATTGAAACGGAACTCAGTATTTACAAGTCAAAAACCCTGACGTGACAAATGGGGGTTAGAACTAAATACCATAATTTCAGATATGGCTGCAAAAGAAGGACCACCTAACTTAGAATTTGACAAATACAATCAAGTTGATTTGAAGCCTTTGAAACAGCTCAGTACTGATAATTCTAGGGTCAGAGTCTTGTTGGGAGGATAGAAACGTAAAAGATCTCCTATGGACTTCGCATGCCAAATCAAGAAAATTAACACCCATGAAGATAATCTATATCTTCAAGATCAAAGAAAAAGGACCAGTAGATATACCAACCTACCTGTTTAGGGATTTTTATAACAAAAACTTTGTTATGATAACTCTTGAGGAGGTGGAACAAACCAAATATCAAGGATATTCCATGATGGATTGGATCTTGGATCA
Organism: Adiantum capillus-veneris; assembly: GCF_014529385.1. NCBI lineage: Eukaryota > Viridiplantae > Streptophyta > Polypodiopsida > Polypodiales > Pteridaceae > Adiantum > Adiantum capillus-veneris. The sequence goes on from NC_140947.1 coordinate 134,498,355, forward strand.
AGGACCAGATACTCCAAGAGATGAACATCGTGAGAGATCTTCTGAGAGTAATGTTAAGAAACCAAAAACCACCTCATCACGCAGAAAACCGGGTGACACTAAGGTCAGTCCGGGGCTACATGAGTTGCTATTTTTGACAGACTGGTTTAAAGGACTTGAAACAAGACCAACTGCCAGAAGACCGAGAGTTGAACCAAATAGACGTGTCAAACCAGCGGAGTTTCAAAAATGGGTTAGAAAATACAGTGGATTGGGGATCCATATGACCACTTAGCAAGCTTTAAGCAAGTGCTAAGAGCAGAACGGATATTCGATTTCCATACTCAATTCGAGGGTTTTGGAATGACATTAGAAGGAAAATCATTGACATGGTTTTAAAACATTCCACCGAGGTTAATCATGGACTTGAAGACATTAGCTCATGAATTTGTAGCTGCTTGTTCCAAAACGGGGATCAAACACAATAATGTAGCTCAAATCTACAGCTTTAAACAGAAACAAGGAGAGTTTGTTAGGGATTCTGCAACTCAAATGAAACAATACATTGCCAAATGTCCAGAGCTAGAGATACTTGCAAAAGAACAACTAGTATCATTGTTTCTAGAGGGATTGTTAAACAAATAACGTCATGCTATACTCTATAGCAAGAAGCATACAACCCTAGAAGCATGTGTGTCAGATGCGATTGACTTAGGAGACAATTGTGATATTTTCAATGAAGAAGATGTCCCTAAGGATAACCAAAGTGAGAAAACAACATACACTAAACTAGCACAAGTGAGAACGGTTGCTACAACACCACTTTCAACCATAGAATACATGCTTAAAAGGATGAATGACATGATGAATAATATGCAAGAAGAACCTATGAGGGGACCGGGACAAGGGATACCTCAACAGGGCCAACCAATTAGATCGTAAAAATGGTGTGCAATCGAGGGTAAATGGACTAACAATGAGACCAATGAGTGCTACTACCGGCCAAAGTATGATGGGAATGTTCAGTATGTGCCCATGAGGTCTCAAGGACAACCCATGTACAGATACCAACCTAACATGGCACCAGCTCAAAGATCACCAATGGGTATGGAAATACCTCAACCCATGTTGGGTCAAAAACCTTTGTATCCAGGACATTATGCAGTGCATGTAAAGTACATGCATTCAGAAGTCGTCATAGATGAACAAGCACTAGTGCATGTTACACCCTATGCTGAACCTAGTCCATCTACAGTAATGGTAGAAGAAGATTGTTATAATTCACATCCACCACCAATAGAAGAACCTATGACTTATGCTCCACCAGAGATCGCACCAATTTATTATATAGCTAATCAAGGTGTTAGACCTCCTATGGTAAGACCCACGATTAAGCCAAGAACAAGAAACTGACACAACTATGGTGCAGATGATCATTGGAAAAATGAATACCCAGAGCCTGACAAAAACCTCAAGGCGGTTGAAGCTTATTACATACAATGTTGCAAAAAGGGAGGACACTTCCCAAAAAAAAATTCTACAAATCCTTTAAACAAGGGGAAAACAGTAGTAAATGTAGTCCAAATGATACCTAGTAGCTCATCTGAGAGTGAACCGATTGTTCCAATCAAGGTGATCACTACAGCTCAGGCTAAGAAAAAGAAACATAACTTCTCTGATGATTCAGAGACCACAAAAGCTACCTCTCAAAAGACCAAAAGAAGCAGAAGCAAAAGGTATGAATTGAGAAAACAAACACAACGAGGTGAAATCGAGGAGAAAGCAAAAATGCTATTCAAAGAAAAGGTGAAAGAACCTGAAAGTGAAATCAAAGAAACAACTGTGAAATCTGGAGGATCAATTTTGGTTGATAAAATTTTTGAGCCTATTAATGCAGCCTTGGACGCCTACCAAGTAAGACTTAAAGCATGCCAAAACATAAAAAACAAATGGAAAAAGTATCCTTCTCCAGACATGGAAGCAGCTAAGCTTGAAGCTTATCAAAATTTGGTAAGAATCACACAGGAGTTGCTGGAAAAACAAAAACCCAAGCTCAAAAGTTTGGCAAAACCTGAGGAGCTTGTGGTGAGAGACAATCAAGAAAAATCCGAAGTGGTGGTAGAACCCCACTTGGAACCAAAAGAGACAGAACTTGTAGTGCCAGACAGCGAAGATGCCTTAGATGAAATTCCATTTGTACAGAAAAACTAGCCTGGACACTTATGAAAAAAAGTTTGAGAGATCAATGATGGGAGCCTAACTCTAAAGTCAACTCCTATAGAAGAAGTTTGGTTAGACAACCTACCTCTTGATATGGACATGGATGTACAATCCCTGTACCGTGATTGCAGATCTGAAGCTTCAGGAATGTCTAAACCACTGACCTTGAAAACATTACCCTCTTACTTGGGAGATAACAAAGATGAATCCATAGTGTGTAAGACCACTCAAATAAAAAGAGCGGAATAGACCCTAGAAGTAGACAATATTCAATCAATCATGTCTACACCCATCAAATGCACTCTTACTTTGGGAGAACTGTTAAAAATCAAACCATATTTATGGAATGATCTATAGAAAACCGTAGAGAAGGCGGAAATAATGGGACTCATCGAAAAAAATTTGGAAAGATTGAAACACAAAATGGATAACAAAGAGGTTCGATGTGTTCCAATGAACAAAGTTGGAGAATATTACAAAGGGGAAGAATGAAACACCACCTTTCTAGTGAAAGATAATGACATTGGAACCATGGCAATACTAGATAGCAAGGCATGCATAGCCACAATTGTGACAGCAATATGGGAATCCCTGGGACAACCAGCCATTAGACAAACTCGAATGAAATTGCAATTGGTTGATGGACATATTGAACGACCCTTAGGACTACTAGAAAAAGTGATAGTTAATTCCTGTGGGATTGAATATCAACACACTTTTTCCATAGTAGATATTGGAAAGAAATCCAATTACGAAATCATATTGGGAAGACCTTTCATGCGATAGGAACAACTTATCCAAGATTGGGGAAACAACTATCTGTACTTGAAGCAAGTGGGATCTATAACAAGGGTTAATTTAAAAGATCACACTTATAGAGATGTCTTAAAAACGCCCATACAAGAGTTTGATTCAGCCTCTTCGACTGAAACTAAGCTTCCTTCGTGGTTAAACAAAGACACTCCTATTTGGATGTGCAGAGCTTCAAAAAACTGAAGCTTAAAAAGAGAAGAACGTACCTTAGAAAGGGTTGCACAGACGAAGCCTATGTACCTGAACCCTTTCCAGAATATTTGTTTGAGCCATTTGAGTGGACTCAAATTTTAGCGACAATGGATGTATGTGTGAATACAGCTATGCCTACTCAATTTTGCAATGAGGATGGCTACGACATAATTCCCATACAAATGATTTCAACCCTCCACATTGAAGATGAAATTGAGGAACACAAGGACTTGATGAAAGCACAACAAGTCTTTTCAGACCTCTACTACAATGCTACAGATAAGTTAGAAGAACATTCAGCTACCTCAAAAGATTCGGGGTCAGAAAAAGAACATGTGAGAGCTAAGCTTCTCCTAAAAGGAGAGGAGGAATACTTTTTTGACTTTCCTAACCAAAAATTAAGAAGAAAAAAATGGTATAGACAAAAAAGTGACACCAAAACCACAAAAATAAGAACTATGCCATCAATCTCTAGTAGAACACATTTCTTGATGCAGATAGATGCACATGATTGTGTCAAGGACAAAATCACTGGCAGATATCCTTTAAACAAAAATCCAAAAATGTCAAAAACATTGAAAAAAACAAGGAAGGATACTCAAGCAAAGCCAAACATACAGGACAAGGAGCCAACCATGACACGAGTTGAGCAAAAAAATATATATCAAGAGTTAAAAAAAGCTCTAAAGGAGATATATACAACCGAAATAGAAACCACAGAAGAGGATGGTAAAGATGTAATGAGTGTTCCATCCCATTACAAAAAATATACTCTCCAAGAGAGAAAAATCATAATAGAATAACCAATTAGAGAACTACACAAACAAGGCGAGTCTTGCGAAGTGCTTGAGAACACAAAAAAGATAGATTTGGCTGAACTAGAGGAAGAACCTAGGCCTGCCTACATTGCAAACGACCTAACAGAGGATGAAGAAGAGCTTTTACTAAGCCTTATAAAAGAATACCGAGATATCTTCGCTTGGTCTTACAAGGATCTCAAGGGTGTTGATACAGAAATCTGTCAACATACCATACCCAGGAGAGATGATGCGAAACCAAGTAGAGAACGGCCATACACATACAATGAAACATTTTCCAGGAAGATCAAAGAAGAGATTGAGAAACTAAAGGAAGCCGAATTCATTTACAAAATTGAACACACAGATTGGGTGTCTCCAATTGTGGTCATACTTAAGAAGAAAGGAAAATTACGAGTGTGTGTCAACCTCAAGAAAGTGAATGCAGCTACCATTAGAGAATGTGTTAGAACGAGATGCAAGGAAAGAAGCAAACAGCTTCTTAGATGGCTTTTCGGGATACAATCAACTTTTGGTTGACCCAAAAGATCAGCATAAAACTACTTTTGCAACAGAATGGGGTATTTTTACCTATTGGGTTATGCCCTTTGGGTTAACCAATGCTCCTGCCACATTCCAAAGATTGATGAGTCATGATTTTAAAGAATATCTAAGGAAGTTCTTGGAAGTATACATGAATGATCTATGCATCGTACATTCATCAATCCGGGCTGATCATTTTGAACACCTCAAAAAGGTATTCGAAAAATGTAGACTTTATAGGATTTGCTTAAATCCTGAAAAGTGCACGTTCATAGGTAGACAAGGAAAAACTCTTGGACATATAGAGTCTAAAAATGGCATAGCTACTGATATGGATAAAAATCATGTTATTGATGATTTGCCTAGACCAACAACAGTCAAAGGGGTTCAAGCCTTCAGGGTACATTGTGGATATTATAGACGGTTCATTTATATGTACGCTATAATTGCAAAACCCATGTATAGCTTGATTACACACTTTGAATGGATTGATGAGTGTGAAGAATCTTTCATGAAGCTTAAGCAAGCTCTTACCTCAACTCCAATATTGAAAGCACGAGAGTGGAATAAGATATTTCACATACATGTAGATGCTTCAAATTTTACCAACGGGTGTAAACTAGCTCAATCAGGAGATGGAAAATTTGATTTTTTATTTCTTATGCTAGCCGAGAGTTGCACACGAAAGAAAAGAATTATACCACCACTAAAAGTGAAGAATTAGGCATGATCTATGCCGTAAAAAAGTATAGACATTACTTATTTGCAAACAAATTTATGTTCTTTGTGGACAACCAAGCTTTGTTGTACTTGGTCAACAAGCCATGCAAGACAGGAAGAATAGGGAGATGGATTATCATTCTTCTAGAATTTGATTTCACTGTAATTGTAAAAAAGGGCACTACTCATCAAAGAGTAGATCATTTGTCAAGGATTGTTTCAGGAGAATCACCTAAAGGGGTAGATGATGGTCTACCAGATGCATATTTGTTCTCCGTGAAAATGATACCACAGTGGTCAAATAATATGAAATCATTGATGGCCATAGCTCAAGTGGATTCGCAAATACCACTTCCTATTACAATTAGATTAATTGAGCAATCAGTTATGTATCAATTAATAGCTGGTAGGCTATACAAAAGAAACCAAGATGGAATATTGCTCTTATGCATTAATGCTGAAGAGAAAGACCAACATCTAAGTCAATCACATACTACCATAGTAGGACTTCACTTTGTGGAAGACCAAACTATGCAAAGGATCTTGAGACTTGGAGTATTTTGGCCGACTATGAGGAGTGATGTTCGCTCTTTTATAAAGGATTGTCATCAATGTCAAAAACAAACACCCATACCTCATGTAATATTGTTTCAAATGTCACATGTTCCTAAGTGGAGTAACTATCTAGTTACTTACTTATCGAAGCGAACATTTCTTGAGGATATGAGTAAATGCCGTCAAAGAGCAATTGAAACTAAAGTAAGAGACTATGCTCTTATTGAAATCAATTGTATCGGAGCGGTAAGGATCAACATTTACGCCTTTTTGCAAATGAATATGAATATATTCCAATTATAGAACAAGCACATGCCAGATTAGTTGGAGGTCACTTTTTTAGGGAGACCACCACAAGAGCTATCTTGATGGCAGGCATATGGTGGTCAACACTCTTTGTAGATGCCAAAGAATATGTTCGAAGATGTGATGCTTGTCAACGAGCAGAAATCCCAACACGAGTAGATGGCATGCCCTTAAGACCAATGATGGGAGCTAGAGCTTTTGCAAAATGGGTTATAGACTGTGTTGGGCCAATACAACCACCTACTTATACGACCCAAGCTCAATATATTATTGTAGCTACGGATTATTTGACTAAGTGGGTTGAGGCTAAAGCAACTCAAAAGAATGATGCTAGAACCACTGCCCCATTCTTATACGAGTATGTGTTCACAAGATATGGACTGCCAATAGAAATTTTCAGTTATAGGGGAACTCACTTTCTCAATGAGGTAATCAAGTATTTGCTTAATGAATTTATGGTCATCCATAACTAGTCAGTCCCCTATCACCCACAAGCAAACAGACAAGCTGAGCATACGAATAATATTCTTAGCTTGGTGACTGAAGTGGTTAGTTCAAAAAGGACAGGCTGGGCAATGAATCTCCATGTTGCTCTATGGGCCTATCGAGTATCATTCAAAACAGTGTTAAATGCTACACCCTTTGACCTTGTTTATGGTCTTGATGTCATACTGCCAATAGAATTTCTATTGCCGACACTAAGGGTAGCTAAGGATCTTGAGTGGACTGGACATGAATTGTCAAAAAGACTTCAATATTTAGAAAATCTAGATGAGCAAAGGCTAACAGTTGTAGCTCACATCTACGCACAAAAGAGGAAACAAAAACAGTTTTTTGATTCCCATCTCATCACAAAAATCTTCAAGAAAGGGGACTTAGTTCTAATCTATTCCCTTAAGCAACACATTTCCAAGTTTAAGAAAAAGGAAAACAGATCGTTTATCATTGAAGATGTATCTCCAATTGGAGCAGTTAAGTTGTCCACCCTAGATGGTGAACCGATGGCTAATTGGATTAGTGGATGCCATTTAAAGAAGTACAATTTTCCACTAACCAATGAATTGCTAGAAAGAATGCATGCAGCCAAGCATAGGAGGATAAAATGATAGCATGTTATTGATGAAGCCCAAGAAGAAGCTCGGCTTTGGGTGCTTAAAAGGAAAGCTTCTCTCAAGAATCAACAAATACTTATTTCCATCAACACACTGGAAATAGATGGCCAACAACAGGAATTGCCGAAAGATGCAGTGTCAACAGATGATGAACGGCTAGATGGAATGGACCTTCGCATCAAAATACAGCTCAACAATCATAGCACAAATGCTTTGGTCGCTATAGGAGCTAGAGTAAATATTGTCAGTTATTCCACGTACAAGAAAGCAACAACTCAGTCATTGACAACATAAATAGCGACTATCAAAGGATGCAACAAGAACCCAACACCAACATTGTGAGTAGTCGACTTGAACGTGATAGTACATGGATGTTCATGTCCTCATCAGTTTGTATGCTTATCAGATGAACACATGAATGAGATGATGATCCTTGGAACTCCCTGGATGCGGACATACAAAGGAGTACCAGATTGGGATACAAATCATCTCAAGCTATCACCTAAAGGCGGGCAACTCATTGTTCCAATTGCACCAAGCAAAGAGGAATGGAAAGGCAATTATTAGCAAAGCAAACCACTAAATAATCAATCTTCTCCGTCCTCTCGACAAGAAAATGCTACAAGTAGCATGCAAGGAGTCAGGCACATTTGGGTACCAAAAAACACAGCTTAAGGACAAATCGATTTAAAATCTGGGTGCCCAAAACATCATCGATAAAACCAAACACGGTTCCACGAGTCAAAACACACAGACGCACTTCTCCGAGAAGGGAACCTAACACGAAATGGGTTTGGAAGAAAAAAGATCAATTATCTTCTCCGCAAACTTCAGAACCAATCAAGCAATGGAGAGTTAAGCCTCAGAAACCTCAACCACACCATTCTGACCAAGAAAAACCAAGATATCAATGGCGAGTAAAAGCTCAACAATAGTCATTATTGCTACCAAAAGCTCAGAAAATCAGCGTAATAAAGCATCTTAATGGTACAATCAAGCAAAGAGCACACAAGCTACAGGAATTGCTCTTTGGAAGACAGGAGTCTTACAATACACTAAGGCAAATTTACCGAGCGAATGGTAAAACCGAGCAAGACCCACCAGAAAGAATGCAATTGAACTCTACCCTATATCCATGCTTAGGTGAGAGACCTATAGTTGCAACACATCAAGTGTCCAATTTAATTAAATAACTTTTGTTCAAACTCTACCATATGAGTTGACTATAGGTCACTCTACTAGCACAAATGTAGCCACACCACTTACTCCTCTTCTTGATTTTTCATGGAGTTGGGACAATCAAACATCACATACATTCCCTATGACGCTTCTCTAAGGATCCTAGGATCATAATACTGGACCAATGCTATAACTAGAGCTTATTGAAAAAATAATATTTAGGATATTATCACTAGCTTAAAAGTCAAAAGACAAACTAGATTTCAAGAAGAAAGCTAGTTTAAAAAAATGATGAAATTAAATTTACACTCTTTTTTCTTGATAACTGAAAAGTAGTTTCACTAGATGGTTGTGTGCCAACCCAATGAGGCTTCTCTCTCTCTCTCTCTCTCTCTCTCTCTCTCTCTCTCTCTCTCTCTCTCTCTCTCTCTCTCTGTCTCTCTCTCTCTCTCTCTCTCTCTCTCTCTCTAACACACACACACAAACTAAAAAATCAAAGTCATTCCATTGTGGAGACATCCTGGTACACATGAGAGATAGACGTGAGTAGGTGCCCAATAATATATGTGGGACTTACTAGGAGAAAGAGATGCTAAAAAAACATTACTAAACCCCACCCTGGATCCATGGTCTAAACCACGTTATACCATTGGTTACATACAAATTATTAACTTGAAGCACACTCATCATCTATGAAGAGATGCCGTCTTCGAGGACTTTCCTTTGGATGACCATCGTGACATGGGTCCAATGTCATGCGTCTCGCCTCTGCCTCAATGTATTCAGGTAATTCACTTCAACGAAACAAAATAAACACAAAATTTTAATTCAACCAACCAACCATGACCCATAAATTCATATGCAAAAAAACCTACAAGTGGTAATATCAATGTTTGAATCATAAAATGATTTGGGAGACAAGAAAAAGATAATCAACCATAAATGTCCACTAACATAATCCAAACAAAAGAAAAACACTATGAATGTCTTGTGGTAAGTTGAGAATGGGAATCTCACAAATCATCAAAAGGGTTCCCACCCATAGGTCGGTCTCCGTCATCCACCACATAAATGGATGTGGTTGCGTCCTCTCTCCCCCGCTTCCTTGGTTGAAGAAAGGGCTGCAAGCAAGTGGAAACAAGTGCCTCATAAAAATCTAGAGATGCACATGCATGACCAGAGACCAAACAATCTGTCAAAACAGGAGCCATCCCACATCCAAACTCAAGGCATAACCCCCTAGGACGACGCAACAACTCAATAAAACATACCACAAAACTATGGCTCTTTTGTGCAGACCCTCTCCATGGCAATCCGGAATCCATAAGTACTCGACCTGAATCTGGAAAATTGTGGTGCATAGTGCTATCCATGGCACTCATCCCTAGTGCATGAAACAAAGCAGCACTCTCTGCAATGTAAAGTGGTGGGGGTGGTCCATGTCTGTGGACCAAGAACATGATAGAAGTGTCGCACTACAAGGAAACAGAAAATCAATTTCAAAAACTGCGCATTGATGCTTGCTTACCATGAAATAATAAGTAGAGGGATCACCTCATGTCGCTCGTCGGACGACTCTCCATATCCAGAAGGTGCATGATGAAAAACCACCACACGTCGATGTATTATCAACTCTGATGCCCTGCAAAATCGCTCAACCCAAAATATTGTGTCTCCTACAAGGACAAAAGACATCAATGATTAAAACTGAATATATTAATGACAATATCAATATCTAGGATTGATTTTTTTACCAGCAAGAGGCGTCATCACAAGTAGCCACCCCGAGTCCGCCAAGGTACTATGGCTCAAATGAATAGCTAATCGTACATGATCTCTATACATGTATCCCATGGAGGTTGAGGTGATGGTGAGTGTAGAAAGCCTCTGGCAGATCATCAATCACAAGGTCTACAGTAGCAAATGCATTCTGATTCTTATCCAAAAAGCTTGTTGCTTAAGTTTAGAAAAAGTGTCAAAATAATTAAAAATTCTAAAATCAACAAAGTTTAGGACACATAGAAAGTGAGAATGACTCCAACTCACAAGTTCGAGTAGGTGGACGAGATGGTAGAGGATGAGAAGATGGATCAGAAATATTTGTGGCTTTGGGTGGTGGAAGATCTGTAGGTGGGGCTCCTCTAAACTGCACATTATGCAATTCTCTCTCTCTAGCAAGGACGTGGCTTCTATCCATGTCAATCCACCAAGGGCAATGCTCAAGCTCCCACATCGAGAGCTGATGCATGGTTGGTAGATACATGCATCCCTCACCGCTCTCAATGTGTGTCCAAGAATGTGCGAGCACAGGTATCGCAACAATGTGACACATGGTCAATAGGTGAGCAAAGTATCTACAAAATCCAACAAATAATTATTCTAAACTCAAGTAAGAATCAATAAACAATATTAATTGAAGCTAAAATATGATACAGAAATAGTCAAATCATTTTCTACCTGTAAACTAGTCGTTGAGAAGCCATGTGGCAATAGTCAATCCTCTTTAAGGCTTGCAACTCTACGTCCTTCGTTTTGTTTTCCAAAGACACCTCTGGAGGGAATAAGAATTTTCTTCCCTCCACCATAATCTCCGTGTAGAACATATCCATGGTGGATGAGGGAGGAATATCAATCCCTCCATGCACATCCACATAGTCCACAAGAAGCTTCTTGGACTTATCTAAGATCCTTTGCAAAGCTCCCTCACATTTTAGCCACCTTTCGACCAAGCATACAAAAGAAAAATCAAACTTCCCATTAACATTCACAAGTTTAATAAAAAACTATTTGCATCAAGATACTCACCCTTGAAACTTATGGTCTCCTTTCACCATACAATAAGCAACACGAGTGATCTTGCTTGCCTCTAGCAAGGACACCCATAAGTTTTTATTTTCTATGGAAGCATCATGTAGAGCAATCAAGTTAAGTTTCTCTAGAGTGGCCCAACTATCTTCCCCCCATTGAAGGCTCATCACAGATCAAACCAATCCTTCCCTAGACTTGGATCAACAATGTTAAGAATCTACCAAACAAGAGCAGTAGTCAATAAAAATTTCATCTTACAATGTATCAAAGAAAATATAAGAGATGGTTATATACCTTCCCTACACGATCTGAATATTTATAATAAAGATCATTCATGATCTTAGTCTCTTCTTTTTTCAAGTCCTCTTTAGAAAGCAACGTTTTCTTGCTCTCTAGCTTAGTGTGTAGTTCTTTTGACATTTGAACCTTCAAAGTAAACTAATACTGTTCAAAACAAAATGCTTCAAATAAAGCATACAAAAAAGAGATCCAATGTCAAACACACTTACATAAAAAAGAAGCCTAGCTAAATATCTTCGTGTAAGAGGATGCCATGGCTCCTCTCCTTTTGTGGTTCTCTTGCACAAAGTGTCGATCAATTTTTTATCATTCTCCGGTAATGCACGAAGGTAATCTTCATGATCCGATGAGCAAATGTTTGCACAATTCACCAACTCATCTCGAAGATGAGAAGATACCAAAGCATGGGTGTTCATACTGATAAAAATATTAGTAAGTTAATCAACTTCAATCATATAAATTTTACCTTCAAACAAGAGTAAAGTCTCACTCACAAATTCATGCGCTGCAAGCTCGTCAATAATTCTATTTCGGAAACCTTTGTGGGGTCAATGATAGTACACAATACCCTACAATGCTTCTCCCTGTTTTTGGAAAACATTTCTCTCACAGCTGCTTGCCATGCTACCATCCTATGATTGCCTTCCCACATGTAGAACACTTTACCAAGGAGTGACTCTAGTTGTGGTTGCAATGCTAACTCCTCTTCATAGTCTTTATTTATTTCTTTCCAAAGTGGGTCCCATGTGTCAACAATATCATCTATTTTCAGAAATAAATGAGACTCCAAAAGAACATTAAACATTCTAAAACAAAATTAATGTCAATCCACAAAAGTACTTTAAAACAACAATGATTACCTGTCAACAATGTATGTTCCTTGTGACATGTTTGAAGTGAAACTATAAAAGCGCCTTTTTCTTTTATGGAACCTTCTCTGGAAAATGCAGCCTTCAAACCAGAAACATCCAATCAAAGGCCACGTAGTCGAGCATATGGAATAAGTCTACACAAAGGAATTAGAGGACACTCAAAACAACTAAAAACCCTTGTGGTTTTGAGAATGTCCTCTCCTCTATCCATATGCAAATGACTATCATCCACATCATCAGCAGAAGTCCCAACTTCGGGGGCAATATGAAATGGGACCAATTCCAAAGCTGCCTCTTGTCTAGCTATTTGAGCATCAACTTCATTCATTGATCCTAATCCAATGTCGGTACTCTTGCTCTCATCACCAATAGCATCAACGTCATCGAAGTCCTATGTGATTGCCACAGAGCTCACCTAATCATTGCATATAGGATCAAGAGGCATAGCCTCTTTCCCCTTTCGACGAGAACATCTCCCAATTGCAGGACTACACAAAAAATTGCAAAAAAAAAAAAATAATCCTTTCTATCATTGTTCTCAATTTAACATTCACTTACTCCATCATAAAAAAAACTTTGATTTTTTTAGATTAAAACCAAAAACATAATTATCTTCTTTAATATCATTGAAGAATATGAAATAAGACCGGACAATCATATAAATAGTTTTGGCCGCCACACAGAGATCTGTTGATTTTCTCCTTGGATGGTAAGGTTCTATGCACAATTTCTTGTATAGTAGACCCTTCACCCTAAGTAGATGGAAAGTATCTAACTTATGGCCTCTTTAAAATCTTTTAAGAGTTTAAGGGTTTAGTATGTGGCGCCAATGTACACTGTCATTATTGCAAAGTTTTTATGTCACTGTCTTAGTGTAGGTTATAGGTTGTTTACCTAATTAGAAATGTTGTAATGAGCCTAGGACTAGTTGTAAACAAAAATGAAAGCATCATCATTTCACCTTTGCTAATAGCATCAATTATTCTTACATGAAATCAATTCAAGATGTTAAATTATGAGCTTAGGACACAACATTTCTAGAAGCAAATGGGAAGAATGAATGAGTTGCTTTTATGCAATGATAATTACATCAGTCCTGGCAGGTTTGTATGGAATTTGAAGCAGATCTTTATGCTAATTTTTACTATTTAGCATATCAATGAGATTACCAAGACGTATGCAACCAATGGGCAATCATCAAAAAAATCATAACATCCAAAATGTCGCCAGTGGGCAATCAGTTTCTATAGAGGTCGGAACGTTGCTCTAACCAGCCCGCGCTGGCGTGGACTGGTTCGAGCAACGTTCCGACCTCTATAGAAACTAATTGCCCACTGCATGCTTTTGGATGTTGCTGCCATTCAAATTGTCGCACCTGGAAGGGGGACGGCGTCGAGGAGGCATATCGTCTGGTATTACGCAGTCAAGAACCTTCAAACAAGTCCTGAGAGATGTAAGAATCCCAGATTTGCACACATAGTTCACTGGATGACAAGAGATTGAAACGATTATAATTCTTCTAGTAGCAACTGTCAATTCCTTGTCGAGTAGAAATTGCTTCCTTTCACGACCTTGTCAAAAGGGGACATAGAGCTTGTTGAATGATATGAGATTACATCTCTAGCATAGTGATTTCACAGAGTCAAGTACATAGTGACCCAGGGGTATAAAATGGATGAACAAAGAATTAAGTCCACTTGCAAACCAACAAATGAGATTGAGAATGTGCAGGTGTCATCAATGTGTCATTATTGCTTATATGTCATTTGTTTAAAAAGCATTGAAAACACAGTATGCTTATTGCTTACAAGCGCTTATTGCTTTTATGGCTTATTGCTTACCTTGGCTTAACGATTTGCTGGCACTTCCTACAACGTAAAATCACATGGTGAGCTCGTTCAGCTGCAACATTTTAACAAAAAAACATCCACTTGCTGCTCCTCATCTTGCTTACCATCTCATGCTCAAATGCCTAGTTCCGTGCTGCAACCAGTCTGCACTGGCGTAAACTGGTTGCAGTACAGAACCAGGAATTTGAGCATGAGATGGTAAGCAAGATGAGGAGCAGCAGGCGGGGCGTAAAAATGCAACATGGAAAAATAATTCACCCGCAACAGGCAGGATCCCCCAAGTTGAACTTAATTAACGCGCCATCCTGCAGTGTAATACACAAAACAACGCACGTTAATAAACAAAATAGCGCTCAAATGCTGCAAGCGTGTTGCATATGTGCCTTGCAAGCACATCTACTTTGTGTTTTTTAGAATCTTGGGTCTGAACTCCATTTCTCATGAGTGCGTGCATCAATCTACACTTACAAAAGTAGAGCTATTTCAAGCTTTGGGAGGTGCTCGGATAGCATCATAGGTGCTAGATTTCACGTGTTGTATGCATGTGCCAAATTTTTGGTGGACTATTTTGGAGAGGATCACCTAGAATTATGCATTGTGTCGAGTATTATGATTTATGGATGGTTTTAAAATCTAAATTCGCATATTTGTGGTACTGAAAATAAGATGCATGGCATAAATATTTTATTTCACAATTGTTTCTATTCTGTCAATTTACCCTTGGACTTGCTCGAAATGCGAATTTGCTCGTTTTCTTTTGCTCGATGATTAGAAATCCCCGAAGACAGCAACAACAAGCCTCAACATTAGAAACCCTTGAGTTAATCACTCAAGACCCACCCCTTGCACAACATAATGGTTTGGACTGCATTGATCTTCAAAGCATGGTAGAGCCAATCACGGCTATGCATAGACACGGTTGTTCAACCCATGCACACAGTCATCCCGGAGTACGCCATCTAGGAGGGGTGGAAGAATACTAAATAATTAAGGGAAATGTTTGAAGGAGGGAGGGGTGGAAGAATACTAAGTAATTAAGGGAAATTTTTGAAGAGGGAGGAAAAAAGTTAGCTGTTAATGCGTGATTTTTTGCAAAATTAACTAACAATGCCCTTATATATCATCAACAAGGGAATTTAACCGATAATATCTCCCGATGAGTATAAATAGTGTATATACTATCCAAAAATAGTCCTTTTTTGTTATTTTTTATCATTTTTTCTGGAAATCCAACATATAACAATAAAATTGTGTTTATCAATGGATTTTCTTAATTGTTGGATTTTTACTTTGCCTTTTTAGCGTATTTTGTTATTTTTTTTATTTTTCAATAAACAGGTCAAAAGTTAATAATAAATAGCAACGGAGCTCATATGGGAAAATTGAAGACACGGTAATGATAAAAAAGACAAGGCAGACGAGCATAAAAAATCTCAATCAAATCGGCGGATGGAAGCGGGAAGCCTAAATTGGGTGGCCAGACCTACATTTGCAAAATTCTTGCAGAATGAGCTACAGGGATCCGATTGGGGAAATTTTGAGTCTAACATAGATTTCACAGCTAAGTAGGACAAAAACGGGAATCTGGGAAAAATTGGTTCAAGAAGTCCGAGTATAGATACCCAAGGTAGGCTAAAATCACCTCATTTCCACTTGTTGCCTTTGGAGTGAGAGCATTTCGACTTCTTCGCGCGTACTTTTCGGAGCCTACAATTGTCCGTTTTCAACGCCATCTCACACAAAACATGAGGGGTAAGTTCTTTACTCATCAATGATCCATTTTAAATGGCCAGTAGTTAGTCTAAACCCCTAGAAAAAACCCTAGAATCCGAGCAGTGCACGAAGACCTAAGACCAAAAATTGACCATAGCAGTCTGTCAGCTCAACCAAATCGAGTGAGATTTGAACTGTAGCATGTCCTAGCATATTAGAACACTTCTTTATCCATAGTTGACCATTCGTCGGCAAAGGTCGAGGGGGCCCCAAGTAGAAAAGCTAGGTTTTTGGAAAATTCTAGAATTGGGTTCTAACCCCACAGACAGCTTGCCTACGAGGTCTATACACAATGTATATGATTAGTTTCATGAAATCAATCAAGCAAAGCCCTCGAAAAGTAGAAAACGGCTTGAAGGTTACAAAGCGTCAAATTCGATTTAGGAGGTCAAACTGACTCCAAATGGGCCAAAATTGGATGAGTTGCTTCACAAACCATGTTGCGGACAAGTCCATAGCCTTAGAGGTGACTAACCAACTCAACAGGCAGTGTAGTCACAAAAATCAAAGATTTCAGAGTCGACAAAGCACAAAGTGATGCCAGCAAGACCAAACTTTAGACTTGTTTTAGGTGTATAGAATGTGTTTAGGTCAAAAATTTTAGGTTTTGCAAAAAATAATATGACTGCTGTAAATAATCCCAATTATTTACTTTTGCACTATTTTTGCTTGAAAGTTTCATCATCACATCATCTATCACTTGTACACACCTATTACATGCCAAAATTCAAGTATGAGCCAAAATAATTACATATAACTTGGAAAATTATCAAAGAAACGCAAAGAAGTCTTAGCAAGCCAAATTCTGAGTTATGAGCCACATTTTTTTAATCCAAATCACCTCATATCACATACACAAGGTCTATACAATGCTTAGAACCAAGTTTTACCAAAAAAGTTAGTTTTGGTAGAAAAATTAATAATCGCGATTATTTACTTTTTGGCTAAAATGGAAGAAATTTGCAATTTTGCCATCATGCATCCAAAGTACATGATGTGCTAAGCCCAGTAACCAAGATTGAACAAATTTGGAGCTCAGAATCTCAAAATCTCTTTATACCTACTGTTTCAGAGACCTAAAGCCTAAATCTGGCACCATTCTGATCCTACGCATCCAAATGAGCACATATTTCACTCAGAGTATCCATTTGGTATATACTTCAAGCCTGTCATGTTAAATTTGCAAAAAGTTAAAAAAATTACTCAGTTAAATAATCACGATTATTTACTTTGGTTGCAAAAAAATTTGTTTGGACTTTATAATTTTGTTCCTTTCACGTTTTTATGCATCTATGCATGTTAAAAATATGATTTGAAGCAAATTGGACCAAATCTGTTAGCATTTCAGACTGAAGGACCTTTTAGAGAAAAATTTGTCAAATCTGCTAAGTCTGACACTCTATTCACTGAACAGGAGCCATGCAAGCAGTAGAGAAGGCCAAGAAGAAGCTCAACCAATAAGAAAAGTTTCAAGAGCTATCAGTATACCAACTGGACCCCGAGTCAGTCAAAACTGTCAAAGCTACCTATCTGTCAAGATAATAGCTAGAAGAGCATAACACCACAGTGTTCACAAGCAGATTCAAGAGCAAAGAGGGACACCAGGTAGAGCTGCAACTTCTACCCAAAGATGTATATGATGTCGCAGCAAAGCCACATACCAAAGATGCCAACAGGAGGCTTGGTCTTACGGAATTTTACGAACAAGAGCCGTGTGGAGTGGACTTCCAAAAGGCTTACGAGCTTTTTTCCACGATCAAAGAAGATGCAGCCGCCCAGATCTTAGACCCACAAGGGAATGAAGTGGTGATTACCAAGGAAATAGTGGCAGAGGCACCAAACTACCAACAGAAGGAATGCCGATGAGGGCAAGGGATAGAAAGGCGGCAGGTACTTTCACCAAGGAAACCGTCCGTGCGACATTTGCCAACCTCATCCACAAGCAGGTGGAAGAGCCCGCAAGGTTGTACCATCAATATTTCCACTTCCTTGCCAAAAGACCGCCAAGGTATACAACACCAAATCATGCGGTTGCCATAGCCTTTACCCAAGTTCTCAAATCAACCACCAGGCAACCAATTGACCATGCACAATATGTCTTGTCCACATTGAAAGGGACAAAGAAGGAAGGGAAAATCACTTATCTGGTTCCACTAGTGGTTTTAACAAGGATTGCCTACCATGCCATTGGCATGGCCGACAACTTTCCGCATGCCCCAGATCAGAACACTTGGGTAGTGTCAGCACAACTATCTCTTTGAGCTACAAGATCTGCCAAGATATCCTACAAGTCAGATGAAGAGTCTGCTGAGAGCTTGCCAGAACGGCACAGTAGTGAAAGCTTGGATAACAAGGAAAGGAGAGCGTGGATAAAAGAGATGAAGAGAAAATCCGTGGCACCACACTAGGAGGAACCTGTGCAAAAGCAAGCCAGATTTGAAAGAGAGAAGCACTCTTACGAGTGCAGTCACCAAGCACAAGGTAAAGACCCAGCAAAGCGGGTTCCCAGTGAGCTTAAAGGACCAAGAACCAAGTACCATACCAGGAAGTAAACTGAAGATCCCATAGAAGCCCTAGAAAAGATGTATCAAGAGGCAGAATCCTTGAAGATGAGGGAGGCCCAAGAAGTGGCAAGGAAAGCGAAAGAGGCGAAAGAACAACAAAAGGAACCGGAGGAGGCAACTGAACAAGGACCAGCACAACACGACCAGGGTGATGTGTCTCCTTGCTCTTCTTCACCCGTTTCGGAGCATGATCACCCTATGCCGAGCCCACCACATTCATCGGAAAATGAAGCCAAAGAACCTGAATCCATCAAGGAGACAGAGTCGGAACCAAGCAAGGCAGCTGAAACTATAAAACGGGAAGTTGAGTCTACAGAAGAGCAACAAAAAGAATACAACGAAGAACCAAAAAGGGCAACCAGTCTTGCACCAGCAAAGGACAACAAGTTTGAGCAACCCATAGAACAGGAGGCCAAGGAAACACCCTCTACCTCAACACAGCAAGAGAAGGTCGAGGCATCCACGAAGCCTTAGGATGATAAACCAGAAGATCAACCACAGCCACAAGGGAAATTGTAAGCCGCCATGACACCGTCAAAAGACACACAAGAAGTGGCAGAAACATCAACTCAGCTGGCACAAAACAAAGACTGACAATCAAACGATGAAGTGATCCTGCAAGTGAATGAATATGCGAAGCAAGTGCAGGACATGACTAAACAACTTTGCTCAGCAACACTAAGTCGTAGCACAAGGGCCAAGGAAGTAAATATGGTGATTGACGCACTCTAAGGGGAGTTAGTCGACCGACTTAACGTCATCAGCGATCTACAAAGGCAAGCGCAAGAGTTGAGAGCGAAAGCTGAATAGCATCATCTCGCAAGAGATAAGCAACAAAAAGAGATAGAGGAGCTTGGAGAATTGCTTACAAAATTGTCAGATGCATGCAAGGCAAAAGATGAACAGCTAACAAAAGTCACAAATGAACTTCTAACTATGACACTGTCAATTCAAAAGATTCAAGTTTAGCTGGATGTGGCAAATGCTTCCCTACAATACTTGGAGCAAAGAATAAATGATCAGGCAATTTTCCTGCGGCAAATAAAAGAAAATCTTGCAGTGGCCTCGATCAAAGGCAGAGACAAGGTCTACAAGGCATTACAGAAGAAAAATAAAGACCTCGAGCTGGAGCTTAAGTTGGAGCAGTCTCAGCGTCGAGACCTGGCTTTGATGCGGGTCCAACAAGAAGAAGAGTTGTTGAATGAAATAGTAGAACTTAAAGGAGCCAACCATCTATTGAGAGAGGGACGGTTGGCAACCCAAGACAAGGCAGGCACTTCAGAGCAGCCCCATGTAGAGATCCCCTCTATTTCATTTGCTGAGATGGAGACGCAGCCACCCAAAGATATAAGTGGCGTGGAAGAGTTTCAAATACATATAACTGAATCAGACATAGTGCCAATGGTCCAATATTTAAGCCAGTGATCAGCAACCTGGCATCACACTTTGTAGGCTACTCAGAAATGGAGCTAAAGAACAAAGTCACCATGCAGTTCTTGCAAGTGCCAGATAAAGAGAGGAAGATCAAATACCAAAAGGCACTAACTGCGCTTAAAGACCACCTCACCAGCCGTCAACCCGAAGACTGCTTCAGCTCATAAAGTTGTGTCAAGGGACGACACAGGCGAGGAGGGAGGGAATGTTAGCAGCAAGCTAACACGGATACCACGAATACCATTTTTCAGAGCTCTCATTTTTGTAAAACACTAATTATTTTTTATAAATTGGGATTATAACTCTTATTTTTTGGATAAACCTTGTAATTGATAAACCGGGGCTACAAGCTTCCAGATTGTATCAACCTTTCATTACCTATCTTTAGTTAGAGCTCCCAAATTATTAGTTTTGACCACCAAAAACCTTGGCTAAGGTATAAAAGCCAATTTTTGTAAGTTTTGGATAATGAAATAAAGCATGAGGTAACGGTGCTCACTTCTCTCCTTCTCGCGCTTCCTACTCCCTCCCAGTTGTCACATTGCAGTTGAGTTTGTTGTATTGCAATCGCAGGTAAGAGCTCTACGCATTGACGTAAACACATCATAGTAATTCGTAGCTTTTGGCGTCATCGACTCGTGGCCTAATTTCATCATAAGTAGAACTTTACACTTCAAAATCAAAAAAAGACCATATTAGGTAAAGTGGGAAAATCCCAATTCCCAGGTTGGACAACTTTCAATATATCATGTACAAAATATAGAGATTTTGTCAAAAATTTGAGTTTTCTTAAGGTCTCATTCCACTTTATGCACATACAATACACAATGAAAACAACTAAAGTACCATGGTTTCAATCAATTGGATTATTAGGAGACGAGTATATTGCATCCATTATCGTTGTCTATATCCTACTGTCCTACCTACAACTTATCTCAACATGGAGAGCTTGGTTTCTAGGTCCACCACTTGTCCAAGTTAATGTAAAAGTGACTCAAGGTTCACAACTTGTGAAAGCAAGGATCCATTGAGGAATACAATCCACTTGGCTATTTTTCCTTAATTTATTGCATGTGACATTCAAGCAAGGTCCACTTCTAATCTATAACTTCTTAATTTGAGGCATGGGGCATACATAAAATATGTAGCATATGCTCTATTGCCTCATAGGAAGGTTGGTTTCAAGGTGCACTTATCCATGCTAGCCTATCTTGGAGAAATGATGGAGCTTGCTTCTCTCCTTGTTTCAATGGAGACTAGCTTGGACAAGTGGTGGACCTTTGCTTCTCTCTATGTTTCAATAGAGTTAGCTTGGACAAGTGGTGATCTTGGAACAAAACCCCCATGTAAAACATATCATGGGTATTCCAAGTGATTAGAAAGATTACCATTTAAGATATAACCTTATAGGTTGGACAAATGGAGCTTGGCTTGGAGAAACGGTGGACCTTTGATTCTCTCCATGTTTCAATGAAGCCTATCTTGGATAAATGGTGGAGCTTGCTTCTGTCCATGTTTCGATGGAGCCTAGCTTGAACAGTTGGTGGACCTTTGCTTCTCTCTATGTTTCAATAGAGTTAGCTTAGACACGTGGTGGATCTTCAAACTAAGCCAACTACTATCAATGTTTCCTAGCTTGGACAAGTGGTGGAGTGTTTCTCTACTCCATGTTTCAATGGATCCTAGCTTGGACAAGTGTTGGACCTTAAAACAAAAACCCCATGTACAACATAGAATGGATTTTCTAGATTTCAATGGAGTCTAGATTTAACAAATGGTGGAGCTTGTCTTCATCCATGCTT
Source organism: Adiantum capillus-veneris (assembly GCF_014529385.1). Classification (NCBI taxonomy): domain Eukaryota; kingdom Viridiplantae; phylum Streptophyta; class Polypodiopsida; order Polypodiales; family Pteridaceae; genus Adiantum; species Adiantum capillus-veneris. The sequence continues at coordinate 134,520,174 of NC_140947.1, forward strand.
CAATGAAACTAGCTTGGACAAGTGGTGGACCTTGTAACAAACCCCCCCATGTACAACATATCATTGGTTTTCTAAGTGATGGGAAGGAATACCATTCAAGATATAAACTTATAGCTTGGATAAGTAGTTGACTTTAAAACCAAATTCATCATAATACAATGAAATACAGGTTAGCCAATTCCTAAATATTGAGACCAAACCTCCCATGCTGTTAGAGATAATATATTGGATAAGTGGTGGACCTTCTATTATTTTCCCATGCCTAGTTTAGACTACCGGTACACTTTGCAGCTATAAAGGTTGGACGAGTTGTGGAGCCTTGTTTCTATCCATGTTTTAATGGATCCTAGCTTGGACAAGTGGTGGACCTTGGAAAAAAGCTTCCATGTACAACATATATGAGGTTTTCCATGTTTTAATGGAACCTATCTTGGACAAATGGTGAATCTTGCTTCTCTCCATGTTGATTTTGGAACTACCTTAGACAAGTGGTGGAGCTTTGCTTTTCTACTCTTCATAATACAATGAAGTATACGTTGGTTACATGGTGAATCTTAAGGCCAAACCTCCCATTTTACTAGAGATGATAGGTTGGACAAGTGGATCAACCTTCTATCATTTCTCCATGACTATATTGGACAATTAGTAGACCTAACGTCTCTCTATGTTGTCTAGAGATAAGCTTGGACAAGTGATGGACCCTGCTTCTCTCTTCCCTTGGTTTACTAGTTTGAAGACTCAGTATATATACTTTCTTAGATCTAGCTTGAACAAGTGGTGGACCTTGTATCCACAATCTTAATTCATTACAAAAAAGTATATGAAAAAATAACATAGGAATCTTGGTTTGAAGGTCAAGCAATTAGGTTCCAAATGCACATAATAATATATTTTCCACCCATAATAAAAGAAAGTTAAATATGTTATTACCAAATTGACAAAGGTAACGTCCAAGAATTCTAGCTTTGCATCTTGTCAGATCTAAATCTTCATCAATGCGACATGCATGTATACATCAACTTTCAAGCCATTCAAGAATACATGCACTTAGATTCCATAGTTTTGTTTTCAAAGTCTTTTAGGTTCTAAAACTCTTTCACGTAAAGTATGTAATGACAAAATTCTTGAAGCAAATATTTGTGCCCAAGAAAAAGATCCCTCTCACATATTTAAAGTCCATGAATTCTCTGATCCATACTTACACGTTTTATTTTGACATCAAACATCAATTCTCTCATAGTTACAAATAAATGCAACCTCGATATGAATTGACAAAAAATGAATTTCTTTTACTATATGACCCAACATAGGCCCCAATCAAATAAAAAATGAGTCTCCAAAAATTTGGGTGCACTCTAGCAATACATCAGAGTCCCCTTACAATAGGATGCACTCCAATAGTACATTGAAGTCCCCTTAGAGTAGGGTGCACTCCATTCAAGTGTTCATAAAATTGACACACCTTTGTTTTTTTATAAAAAAGACTATATCAAATTATACAAATGTTGAAAGATACACACTAGAATAAAAAAAGCATCTTATGGCCTTATTTATTCAATTCTTTCGTGTTGACAAGTACACACCAAGGACATAATTTGTCTCAGAATCACTATACTGATTTACAATTGTGTTGTATGTATAGACTCTCTTATCTCTTGCATACAACCATCCTACCAACCATGGAATTATGGTTCTCTGCAAGAAGTTTTGAAGTTGCTCGGAAGTTTGCCTCCACATCTTTGGAAATATAAGATATGTCCCTAGCATGTTCCACATCACCCTATATGGAGTGTCATCAAAAATTAAGGTATTGTTTGCATCCAAATCCTCAAATATCTTCCAAATATCACTCAAATTTTTGTGATAAACCCTTGTAAATCCTAACATAATATTTGGATTTTGGCAATTTTTGTTACTCATAAACACCTTGAACTTGGTATACTGCTCAGGAAAACATTTTTGTGTGATGCGTTGCACCCTTGTTAAGTTATAGCAACTCCATATCCATAGCTCAAAGTATTCAGCACAAAAATCCAAAAAACTTTGTGCGTCTGGTCGCACCACATGATAAACTTCATCTTTATCCTCCACAAGTCGCATGTGTTGAGCCCAAGATGGCATAGAATCTCCATGTTTCATTTCAATTGTCTTGAGAAGTAACCCCTCTAGATCCAAGATAAGTACTCTTTTGATGTCCTTGAAAGAAAGTGGTAGGTGATAAGGAGGTGATTCATTCCTTGGACAAGGTCTTGGAGGAGGTTGGATGGGTAATTCAATAGTTTTCTTCAATTTATGCCAGCATATAGCCAATCCATTTTTCTGTAATGGTTCTGAAATTAAAGAACAAGAACACTTAATGCAAACACAACAATAGACATGAGTTTTACATTGTCTACCCTAAGGTTTTATTAGATACCAAAATCCATCTATGATCTACTCATTAATAGAAAGAAAGTCAAATTAAAATCCTGACTCTTTTTTATGCTACACTCTCTCTTAGTCTCAATACCATGGAGGTCAACTAGACTTAAGTCAACTAATAACTACTACTTGTTGTTAAAGGTATGCTTGAAGTGCATAAGGCTTTACCAATGCTCTAGTGTAGAATGGGTATTTAGGTCTCAAGGTCTACCACTTATCCAAGCAAAGATCCATTTAGATATGGAACCCAATTTTTCTTAATATAATGATATAGAGTGGACAAGTGGTGAATCCTGAGACCAAACCACTCATGCTACTAGGGATAATAGGTTGGACAAGTGGTGGACCTTGAATGTAAACCCCCCATGTACAAAGTATCAGGGGTTTTGGGTATTTCAATCGACTCTAGCATCTTCGAGACATGGTGGAGCTTACTTCTCTCCATGTTTCAATGGAGTCTATCTTGGATAAATGGTGGAGCATCATTCTCTCCATGTTTCAATGGAGCCTAGCTTGGACAAGTGGTGGATGTTTGTTTCTCTCTATGTTTGAACAGATTTAGCTTGGACAAGTGGTGGACCTTGGAACAAAATCCCCATGTAAAACATATCATGGACATTACAAGTGGTGAGAAAAAATACCATTCAATATATAACCTTATAGGTTGGACAAGTGGTGGACCTTAACACCCAATTATTATTAATATAATGACATAGAGTGGACAAGTGGTGAATCTTGCGACCAAACCTACTAGGAAAAGTAGGTTGGACAAGTGGTGGACCTTGAAGAGCCTAGCTTGGAAAAGTGGTGGACCTTTGTTTCTCTCTATGTTTCAATAGAATTAGCTTGGACAAGTGGTGAACCTTGGAACAAAACCCCCATGTAAAGCATGTCATGGGCATTACAAGTGGTGAGAAAAAATACCATTCAAGGTATAACCTTATAGGCTGGACAAGTGGTGGACCTTAGCACCCAATTCCTCTTATTATAATGACATAGAGTGGAAAAGTGGTGAATTGTGAGACCAAACCTACTAGGGATAATAGGGTGGACAAATGGTTGACCATGAATGTAAATCACCCATGTACAAAATATCATGGGTTTTGCATATTTCAATGGAGCCTAGCATATAGGAGACATGGTGGAACTTACTTATGTCCATGTTTTAATGGAGCCTATCTAGGAGAAATGGTGGAGGTTCCTTCTCTCCATGTTTCAATGGAGCCTAGCTTGGACAAGTCGTGGACCTTTGTTTCTCTCTATGTTTAAATATGGTTATCTTGGATAAGTGGTGGATCTTGGAATGAAACTCCCATGTAAAACATATCATGGGCATTTCAAGTGGCGAGAAAGGATACCATTTAAGATATAACCTTATAGGTTGGACAAGTGGTGGACCTTAACACAATATAATGACATAGAGTGTACAAGTGGTGAATCTTTAAACCAAACCACTCATGCTACTAGGGATAATAGGTTAAACAAGTGGTGGGCCTTGAAATAAAACCCCCTAGAGTGTTTCAATGGAGCCTAGCTTGGAAACATGGTAAAGCTTGCTTCTCTCCATGTTTCAATGCAGCCTATATTGGATAAATGGTGGAGCATCATTCTCTCCATGTTTCAATGGAGCCTAGCTTGGACAAGTGGTGGACCTTTATTTCTCTCTATGTTTGAATAGAGTTATCTTGGAACAAAACCCCCATGTAAAACATATCATGGGCATTACAAGTGGTGAGAAAAAATACCATTTAATATATAACCTTATAGGTTGGACAAGTGGTGGACCTTAACACCCAATTATTCTTAATATAATGACATAGAGTGGATAAGTGGTGAACTTGGGACCAAACCTACTAGGGAAATAGGTTCGACAAGTGGTGGACCTTGAATGTAAACCCCCCATGTACAAAATATCACTCATGCTACTAGAAATAATTTGGTATTAAGGTCCATGTTTCAATGCAGCCTAGCTTGGAAAAGTGGTGGACCTTTGTTTCTCTCTATGTTTCAATAGATTTAGCTTGGACAAGTGGTGGACCTTGGAACAAAACCCCCATGTAAATCATGTCATGGGCATTACAAGTGGTGAGAAAAAATACCATTCAAGCTATAACATTATAGGTTGGACAAGTAGTGGACCTTAACACCCAATTCCTCTTAATATAATGACATAGAGTGGACAAGTGGTGAACCTTGAATGTAAACCCCCCATGTACAAAATATTATGGGTATTGGGTATTTCAGTGGAGCCTAGCAACTTGGAGACATGGTGGAGCTTATTTCTCTCCATGTTTCAATGGAGCCTATCTAGGAGAAACAGTGGAGGTTCCTTCTCTCCATGTTTCAATGAGCCTAGCTTGGACAAGTGGTGGACCTTGGAATGAAACCCCCATGTAAAACATATCATGGGCATTTCAAGATGTGAGAAAGGATACCATTTAAAATATAACCTTATAGGTTGGACAAGTGGTGGACCTTAACACATAGTTCTTCTTAATATAATGACATAGAGTGTACAAGTGGTGAATCTTGAGACCAAACCACTCGTGCTACTAGGGATAATAGGTTGGACAAGTGGTGGACCTTGAATGTAAACCCCTCATGTACAAAATTATGGGTTTAGGGTATTTCAATGGAGCCTAGCTTGGAGACATGGTGGAGATTGCTTCTCTCAATTGTTCAATGGAACCTATCTTGGAGAAATGGTGGATCATCCTTCTCTCCATGTTTCAATGGAGCCTACCTTGGACAAGTGGTGGACCTTTGCTTCTCTCTATGTTTCAATAGAGTTAGCTTGGACAAGTGGTGGGTCTTGGAACAAAACCCCTTTGTAAAACATAGCATGGACATTACAAGTGATAAGGAAAAATATCATTCAAGATATAACCTTACAGGTTGGAAAAGTGGTGATGGACCTTGACAAGTGGTGAAGGATACCATTTAAGATATACCCTTATAGGTTGGACAAGTGGTGGACCTTAACACCCAGTTATTCTTAATATAATGACATAGAGTGGATAAGTGGTGAATCTTAAGACCAAACCACTCATGCTACTAGGTATAATACGTTAGAGAAGTGGTAGACCTTGAATGTAAACACCCCATGTACAAAATATCATCGTTTTAGGGTGTTTCAATGGAGCCTAGAATCTTGGAGACATGGTAGATCTTGATTCTTTCCATGTTTGAATGGCACCTATCTTGGAAAAATGATGGAGGTTACTTCTCTCCATGCTTCAATGGAGCCTAGCTTTGACAAGTGGTGAACTTTTGCTTCTCTCTATGTTTGAATAGAGTTAGCTTGGACAAGTGGTGGACATTTGCTTCTCTCTATGTTTGAATAGAGCTAGCTTGGACAAGTGGTGGACCTTGGAATGAAACCCCCATGTAAAACATATCATGGACATTTCAAGTGGTGAGAAAGGATACCATTTAAGATATAACCTTATAGGTTGGACAAGTGGTGGACCTTAATACATAGTTCTTCCCAATATAATGACATAGAGTGTACAAGTGGTGTATCTTGAGACCAAACCACTCGTGCTACTAGGGATAATAGGTTAGACAAGTGGTGGGCCTTGAAATAAAACCCCCCATGTACAAAATAAAATGGGTTTAGGGCATTTAAATGGATCCTAGCTTGGAGACATGGTAGAGCTTTCTTCTCTCCATGTTTCAATGAAGCCTATCTTAGAGAAATGGTGGAGCATCCTTCTCTCCATGTTTCAATATAGCTTAGCTTGGACAAGTGGTGGATCTTTGGTTCTCTCTATGTTTCAATAGAATTAGCTTGGACGAGTGGTGGACATTGAAACAAAACTCCCATGTAAAATATATCATGGGTAGTTCAAGTTGTGAGAAAAAAAACCATTTAAAATGTAACCTTATAGGTTGGACAAGTGGTGGACCTTAACACCCAATCTTTTTTAATACAATGACATAGAGTGGACAAGTGGTGAATCTTGAGACCAAAGCTATCAAACTACTAGGGATACTAGGTTGGACAAGTGGTGGATCTTGAATGTACATCCCCTATGTACAAAATATCATGGGTTTAGGGTGTTTCAATGGAGTCTAGCATATTGGAGACATGGTGGAGCTTGCTTCGCTCCATGTTTCAAATGGTGGACCTTCAATTATTTTCCCATACCTAGTTTAGACAACCCATACACTTTGCAACTATAAAGGTTGGACGAGTGGTGGAGCTTTGTTTATTTCCATGTTTTAATGGATCCTAGCTTGGACAAGTGGTGGACCTTGGAAAAAAGTCCCCCCTGTACAACATAGCTGAGTTTTTTCATGTTTTAATGGAAGAGAGATTTGACAAATGGTGGAGCTTGCTTATCTCCATGTGGATTTTAGAACTAGCTTGGACAAGTGGTGGAGCTTTGCTTTTCTACTCTTCATAATACAATGATGTATAGGTTGGTTACATGGTGAATCTTAAGGCCAAACCTCCCATCTTACTAGAGATGATAGGTTGGACAAGTGTTCAACCTTCTATCATTTCTCCATGCCTATAATTAGACAATTAGTAGAACTAGCATCTTTCTATGTTGTCTAGAGCTGAGCTTGGACAAGTAGTGGACCTTGCTACTCTCTTCCCTTGGTTTATTAGTTTGAAGACTCATTATATATACTTGCTTAGATCTATATAATTACTCATTAGTTAGGTTACAAGTAGGTATGTAATTTGTTAGCCTCAAGGGACTTTGAATATTGAATAGTAAGAAAGTCAAGTGCTGGTTTGAAGATCTTTTGCTTATCTAAACTAGACTCTAACTCAATAATAAGTCTCTTAAGTTCCACGAATTGTCCTATCTAGGCTCCAAAAGAGTCTTAATTGGTTTGTGCTAGATTCTAACTTCCTTGATGGGGTAGAATCCTAGAAAAATGAGGCACTATAAGTTTTACCTTAGCTCAAATGGATTTTCACTTAAACTAGACTGCAATTTGGCACTCTAGTATCTTTGTCTTGATGGAGTTTAACACTAGATACATAGTAGTGATATTTAAGCTTCATGTCTCTTCACTTGATCGAGATATGAGACCATACTTTCAAGGTCACCACTTGTCTTACCTAAAGACCAATGTGAGACATGGGAGCAAGAAATCCATCCGATATTGTTTTAAGGACTATTACATAGACAATCAATAACTTAAGTAAAGCAAAAAGACTTGGATCTTTCACAATTAATAACTTAAGTAAAGCCAAAAAGACTTGGATCTTTGACAGTTTTTTTCAAACTAGAAAAGCACAATCTCATGCTAACAAAACTATAAATCACAATTGAAAGTTTTGAACAAGAAAAAGATCAGCAATCTTATAAGAAGGATACTTTTCATTTCATTTGATGATTACAAACTAAAAGAAAGTCTCTCAAGAAATTGATAAGCAAAAAATGTAGGTGACTGCTTCATTATTTTGAGCAAACATATCAAAATCTCTATTGATTGAGCTCCATCTAGTAGTATCCTTTGTAAGATCCTGCAGAAAGGAATAAAAAGAAAGATTTGTTAGATACCATGCACATGAGTGTTCAAGTATGTGTATCAAGAATATATGACATGTCACTAGTACCTTAGGGTTGCTTTCTATCCAGCCTTAGAAGATTGTTCTCAGCTTTCACCTTATTTATATAAGCCTTTGCTGTGGTTGCCTTCAAAACTCCTTTTGTGTTACAACCCAATTGCCTAGCTAAAGTGGTCAATTGTGACGCCTTCATGCTTTCAATGGGTGTACGCTCCTTTGCTAAGATCTCTTGTATTTGGGCTCTTCTCATTTCATTGCGGTGGCTTGTGTCACTTGCATTTTCAATGATAGTTTCATCCCTGTCACCTTTTGCAGGTGGTATTCTTCTTGTAAAGAACACCTTAGCTGACCAAACATCATTTTTTTGCTTCCAATACTCCATGATTTGTTTGTATTCACTATCATTTGTCACTATAGGTTGTCCATAACGATTAGAAGCAATTAAATCACGCACATCCCTTCTCTCATCAAGCTGAATCAAGTATGGCAGTAGCTCCTCCAAGAGCATATTGTCAACCATCTTCTCAGCATCAAATTGTGGTGGAAAAATGCAATTGTTTGCTGGTGAAATACATCCCTTGTAAGGAGAGTCATCAATAAGCACTGTTCTTTGTGGATCACATTCAAACCCCATGGCAATTTTGGCTAGAGGCTTGAACATTGCCTCAACGTTTGGATTGTCGGGTCTAAACAATTTTTGAGTTTGAGCGGTGTAGCAAACATCTTGCGACCAAATTGCAAAGAAAGGCAATGTATCCTCAGCTAAGTTGTTTAGTGCTGCAAGGATTTGATACACATTATTCCTAGTAGCTGTCGACCAAATTGCAACATTAAACCTCTGTAAAATAGTCTTCAAGAATTGGATGCAACCTGGCCTGAGTATAATATATCTTTTTGAATCCATTTGCACTGAGTTGTGGTGTGAGGATGGTTGAGGGGAACGTTTCAACAATAGACCATTTAAATCCAATATAATTGTAAGCATGGATTTCTCAACATCTACGCTACATGACGTAGTACCAATTGGCAATAGCTCGTGAGTGGACTTTTCAGTCTCTTTTGATGTATGTTGCATTTTTGAAGCATCGATTTCTTGGTTCTCATTATTGGAAGCTTGCTCAAGTTGCACAACACTAGACTCTAGTATAGAAATATCATCCATCTTGGGCACTTTAGAAACCATAGAATCTATGGATTCTATAGTTGTTGACTGAACCATAGGAGCATTATCCATCCCAGTTTGTGAATCTAAGAAAACACACACACAAATGGTATCTCAAAACCACTAGAATTTTATTCACCATATTTATATGTAGAACTCCTAGTAAGAAATTTATTTAAGGTAAAGTCGTTGTTAGAATCCTTGCAACCATTTTCAGCATTCGTACACCAAACACCACTTGTCTAAAATACAATCTACTAACTCAACATTTTCCATCCTACACTTTATTAAAGATGAGTACTTAAAGTGAAAACTAAAAGCCACCCTTGTTGAGGAAACATGGATACAAGGTCCACCAAATGTCCAACCTAGACTACAAGCAAACAATTAGAGATTTGGCTTAGATTTGGATTCAAAGGCCACCACTTATTCAAGTAAGATAACTCCACTTGTTTAAGACAGTAATGTTTGAAGCCCCACCACTTGTCCAACCTAGACATTGATTAAATTTTGGTAAGATTTATCACAAATCTAGAGTAGAATCAAGATTCTATGGCCAAGGTAGTCAAATAAGTTAGACAACACACAAAGCATAAGAGCACTTTAGATTCTCGTTGAGCATAAACTAAACAATAATCAAATGTTATATTCACTTGAGATTTCATCCATGAAAAATGAAAATGATGCATGTACTTGAGATTTCCATCCATGTACAATACTTTACAATGTCAAGTAAAGTTATAGTCAGCAAACAACTCTTCTCCTGCTTCAACTTGACAAATAGTCTCAATGCATACATGGCCATATTCTTCTGACTTGATGTGTGAAGAGGTGCATTTATGCCAAGGTGGAAAATTTGGATCAAATGTATAGCGTACGTTGGGACAGACATTTGTACTGTGAGAACTATTTATATAGCCCGACACGTTTCCTTCTTCTACACAACCAATAATGTATGATTGATCTTCCTCTTCTTCTATGTTTGGATCCTCTAGAAGAGAATATTTATAAGCTCTTGGAAAAATTTTGCATATCTTTTTCCAGTCTTGAAATCTATACTTATGCCCTCCATAGTTTAGAATAGTCAAACCACTTTCCAGGGTAGTATGCACAAATAGCCCATAACCAGCTCCTTCAATACATGAAAGTCGCACTTCAAAATCCACACCGTTAATATGGAAAATTACATCTTTGGGAATAGGAAAAGTTGGTGTCCCAAAAGGATCTTCATGCCAATCATAGTGTGAAATACATCTAGTTTTTATATCACTTAACTCCTTTGTGTCTGCAAAAAGAAGAAAATATTATGCATAAAATAATGACAATATCAAAGAAAGATATCATTATTTTATAGTCCAATAGGTCTATTGTATGGAAGACTTAGAGTGCCTCTTACATGGTGCCTCCAAGGTTTCCAAAAAATAAAATCATTGGAAAAAAAAGGCCACTGTGTCTCCAATCTATTGCCCATTTGAAGCATAGAGAGAACCAAGGTCCACCACTTGTCCAAGCTAGACATGGAGCATTGACACAAGATCCAACACTTATCCAAGAACCCTATAGTATATGTGGTAACATGGGATGCATTGATGCAACAAAAGTAGTCTAGCCTCCTCATCCATCTCTTTTTTCTTGTAGCCTAGAGGGATTAGTTTCAAGGTCTATCACTAGTCAAAAACTACACATAGAACATTGATACAAGGTTCCACCACATGTGAAACCTATCATCTCTAGTAGCATGGATGGTTTGATATCAAGGTTCACTGCGTGTCCTACCTATACTCTATTGTAGCATAGAGATTCTGGTTTGGTGGTACTACACTTGTCCAAACTTGGCTTGTTGTTGATATCTGGAGGTAATCAAGGGTCCTCCACTTGTCCAAGTTAGGCATATAAAACAATTGCAAGGTCCACCATGTGTACAACATATGATTGATTATAGCATGCATGGTCTTATTTCATGGGCAACCATCTTCTCTCCAACATGTGTCCAACCTCGGCTCCATTGAAGCATGGAGAGAAGCAAGGTCCACCACTTATCAAAGCTATTATTTTCTCCCAGTGCTTTCAAAACCCATAATACGTTGTACATGGGGGGGGGGGGGGGATTCTTGTTTCAAGGTCCACCACTTGGCTAAGATTGGATCCATTGAAACATAAAGAGAAGCAAGCTCTACCATTTTTCCAAGCTAGGTGCCATTGAAACATGAAAACCCCATAATATGTTGTATACGGGGGGTTTTTTCACGGTCTACCACTTGTCTAAGCTATGGTCCATTGGAACATGGAGAGAATCAAAGCTCCACCACTTTTCTAAGCTAGGATCCATTGAAACATGGAGAGAAGCAAGCTCCATTGTTTGTCTAAGCTAGGCTCCATTGGAACATGGAGAAAACAAGCTCCACCACTTGCCTATTATTGCATAGAGATTCTGGTTTGAAGGTCCACCACTTGTCCAACCTTGCCTTCATGTATGGAGATAATAAAGAGTGCAATGCTTCTCTAAGCTAGGGACATAAAAGAGTTTCAAGGTCCACTACATATACGATCTATGATGGGTTGTAGCATGGGAGGTTTCATTTTAAGGTTGACCACTTCTCCAGCTCCGCTTGTCCAACCTCAGATCCATTGAAGAATGGAGAATAAAGGTGTACCAACTCTCCAAAATAGGCAAGAAAATCTCTATAAAACCCATGAATTGTTAATATATGCTATGCTGTGGAGTTTTGTTTGAAGGTCCACTCCTTATCCAAGCTACAATCCATTGAAGCATGGAAATAAGTAAGATATATCTATAGTCCAAGATAGGATCCATTGAAACATAGAGAGAATCAAGGTCCACCACTTGTCCAAGCTATGCATGGGTAATTGATATAAGGACCACTACGTTTTCACCTATACTATGCTCTATCATGGATGGTTTCATATACCACCAATTTTCCAACCTATTTAGTAGGTTGTATTATGGGGGTTTGGTTTCAAGGTACTTCACTTGTCTAAGGTGGGTTCCATTGAACCATGGAGAGAAACAATGTCTACCACTTGTCCGAAATATGCTCCTTTAAAACATAAAAGCAAGGTCCACCACTTGTCCAAGCTAATGTTTCTCTCCATTGAAGCATGGAGAGAAACAAGGTCTACCACCTGTCCAAAATATGCTCCATTGAAACATAAAAGCAAGGTCCACCACTTGTCCAAGCTAATATAACAAATGGGTGTTGGTTACAAGGTGTACCACACTTGTCTAAACTAGTCTCCATGCAAGGTCCACCACATGTCCAAGCTATATGATCTTGGTTTGAAGGTCTACCACACCTCTTGAAATTAGGATCCATGTAAGGTCCACCTTTTGTCAAGCTATGCCTTTAGTGAGTACTAAAACTAAGTAAATTGCAGTACTTAAATACCTTTCCAAGCTCATTAAGATTTTGGTCTCTAAGGCCACCACCACATGTCTAATCTATGCTCTAATTGATTACTTATGCTAGTTCTCAAAGTCCAAACATAAGCTCCCTTCTAGCAAGGTTAGTTTAAATTTAGGCTCCAACACCTGTCTAAGCTAGGTTCAATTTATGAAGCATCACCATTTAACCATGCTACGATCTAATGTATCATATCAAGGGGGTATTGATAAAAGGTCCAAAACTTATTGAGTTCAAGCTCTTAAGTAATTAAGTCTTTGTGAGTATTAAATGTTATAGTTTTAGTCTAAAGATCCACCATTCAAAAACTCAAGTAATTTATTATTTACATTCAAACCTTGAATGCTTGAGATAAAAAATACAAACTCAATCAATACTATATAAAGCAAAATCTAACATTAAGAGTATCAAATCAGTAACAAGAAACACTAACATGCACAAGAAACTCAAAACATACGTGTCTCCATTTCCAAAAAGTCCTCCATTGACAGAGGATGTTGTTGTTGTTGTTCTTCTTCTCTTTGTGGAGAGCACTCCTCTGTAACAGGCACAATGTCATCTGATTGCGAAGTGGATTGTTGAAGTCCAGCCCATTTTTCTATATCTTCATGAGACTTAGCAAAGTCTAGCAGCATGGTCTCCACGTTTTTTGCCTCCTCCACACTATCAATTAAGCATATAACTTCTTTTTTCTGTTGTATTCCTTCTTGTGCAACCAAGGAGCCATCACCAAAAACATCAACAAGCTTGCGGTCTTCAAAACAATATGTACGAATGTAGTGCTTGACCAAAGCTCTTTTTTTGGCCTCCAAATATTGCAAATCTGACATATCGTTATCTGCTACTTGAAGAAGAGAACAATCAATTGGCATGGGATGTTCCTCTGATCTTCTTCTCAGGTCTTCAAATGCATTGCCTTGTCCCAAGAAGGCAATAACTGTTAGGAATTGAATTGCTCCTTTGCAAGGAGCTGATGGAAAGTGATGCAATGCACCACAACAATGGTAGCTCAGATTATCTCCCATGGCGTGAAAGGCACATTGCAATTTTGTGAAGTTAGTGAAATCCACAAATGCAAGAAAGACAAATCCAGGATCTGTTGACCCTCCAGCAATAGCCAAGATCCCATCCAAAGCATTGTTAAATGTCTCCTCACTCCACTTCAAATTGCCTCCAACGTTTTTTGTCATATCTAAAACACATAAGCCAATAGGCACTTTATTATTGAAGTGGCGCATCAAGTAGAGATTGCCTTCCATTTGTAGGCTCACCACATAGATTGACCATGGCAAATCTCTAGGCTCAGTTTTCTCTTTTTGAAGGTGAATTGCCCATTGCATGTATTTTATTGCTCCATCTGGAAAAGCCATTTTCTTTGTTCCACGCGTCAAACTAGATTTGATCCATTCCTCGCATAGCATTAAAATTGTTTTATAAACAACATCATTGATGTTATACATTTTGACCACCTCCTCCCAGTCTTTACATGGTGAAGACTCATTCAAATTGTTGAAGCCTTCAAGAAGTGCATCTTGAATCAATTTGTCTTGCTTCAACTGCTTGATTCGATCATACATGTCAGTTGCATCACCATCCTTTGCACTCTTTGACAGTAAAATCTTCTCATCTCTAATCTCTTCTTGAATAGTCTTTACCTCTGATTCCTCAAGGCCACAAAGGTATCTAAATACAGTTGTTGGGGGTTTCTTATTCTCCTCTTCTAGATTTTCAATGATTTCTATCCAGCAATCATAAACTAAATCAGAGTACGTGACCATGTGTGCCTGTTTAGCAATCCAACTTGCTGCTGCACTCATTCTTGCCAATCGAAGAAAAGCCTAAAAAGAAATAGAGAAATAATTAAACTATTGAGCAAGATTTGTTAATTAAACACTATCAAAAAGACAAAGAAAATAACTTACATCCCATCCGGCACGAGATGCATGTCCCTCTGCAATTCCACTTGCTGCCTTTGGTGGTCGTCCTGAGAAGATCCATTGACTCCGTAAATGTCTCAATATTTGGCTGTAAGGTTGCTTGACATACAATGCCTGAGCCTCCTCATTTGCAATGGCAGATATAGCAGTTGCAACAAATGGAGGAGCATTCACAACAATGCGAGCCTTTCTAAATTTATACACGCTAATCAGTCTTTCAAATATCTCTTTGTTGTTTTGTTCATTGTGAAGCAAAACTTTTGCAGCATAGATTGAATGCTGCCCATCAAGAATCCAATAATGATAATCTTTAATTTTTTGCTCCTCTACCTCTTCTACTGCCAAAGGAGTCCCCTTCTTTGATTTTGCATTTCGAACAGGCATCAAATATGCACATGCTGCAGGCTTGGTCGTACTCCGTGAAAATCCAAATAACACACTTTCAGCGTGTTTTTTATCCATAATACGTGCATTATAGTGATCAGGAGCAAGCCAACAATTTTGAATAGGGATATCAAATTCCCTATATTGGAAAGGAAAATAATTTATGTACTTATTCATTCCACCTGTATCTTTTTCTTGTCCTTTCATGGCCTCAGCTTCTAAAACATCTGGATCCACAATTCTCATCTTTGACATTGAACCCTCTGTTGATGAGGATGCCAAAGATGCCTTGTCTACATCCAAAATGGAACTAGTTCGCTTAGCTGCTACTTTTTGCACTTTTGCTTGCTTCTTTGTGGATGGTGGTCGTGAAGCTTTCACCTTTTTTCGTTGTAGTGTGGCAATGATGGAGCTTTGAAGTTGATCTGCTGTGATGTTTGGATTTGATTCTGCAAACTTCCATCCTCGAGAAAACATTGTCTCTTCTTTGTTTCTAGACATGCGCTCCAATGCATATGCTCCTGGAGATAGTTGAAATTCTAGATTCATTGGAACTAGAATGTCAATGCATTCCACCTCCGGATGACTATCAACTACAGAGACAGATGCTTCCACAACTTGTCCAACATCTTCAAACAAGCTGTCATTCTCCTTTTTGGCAATAAATAGATGCACCTTATGAAATTGTGCACCCTCTATACCATGTATGTCCAAATACCATTTCCTAACATCATTGCAAGTATAGTCAACTGAGACAGCAACCCTTGCAACCTGTTTTTTTGGAGCCATCTTTCCTGAAACAAAAAAAACCAAATGTTATTTTAGCATATACTTTTTTGTAATGAATTAAGTTTGTGTGAATACAAGGTCCACCACTTGTTCAAGTTAGATCTAAGCAAGTATACATAGTAATCTTTTAAGCTAGTAAACTAAGGGAAGGGAGAAGTAAGGTCCACCACTTGTCCAAGCTCAGCTCTAGACAACATGGAGAGATTCGAGGTCTACTAATTGTCTAATATAGGCTAACTATATTGAAACATAGAGAGAAGCAAAGGTCCACCACTTGTCCAATCTAGGGTCCATTGAAACATGGAGAGAAGGATGCTCCACCATTTGTCCAAAATAGGCTCCATTGAAACATGAAGAGAAGCAATATGCACCATGTCTTCGAGATGCTAGGCTCCATTGAAATACCTTAAACCCACGATATTTTGTATATGTGGGGTTTAAATTCAAGGTCCACCACTTGTCCAACCTATTCTCCCTAGTAGCATGAGTGGTTTGGTCTCAAGATTCACCACTTTTCCACTCTATGTCATTATATTAAGAAGATCTGGGTGTTAAGGTCCACCACTTGTCCAACCTATAAGGCTATATCTAAAATGGTATTATTTACCACCACTTGGAATGCACATGATAGGTTTTACATAGGGGTCTGGTTCCAAGGTCCACCACTTGTCCAAGCTAACTCTATTGAAACATAGAGAGAATCAAAGGTCCACCACTTGTCCAAGCTAGGCTCCATTGAAACATGGAGAGAAGGATGCTCCACCATTTGTCCAAGCCAGGTTCGATTGAAACATGAAGAGAAGCAAGCTGCACCATGTCTCCAAAATGCTAGGCTCCATTGAAATATCTTAAACCCATGATATTTCGTACATGGGGGGTTTACATTCAAGGTCCACCACTTGTCCAACCTATTATCACTAGTAGCATGAGTGGTTTGGTCTCAAGATTCACCACTTTTCCACTCTATGTCATTATATTAAGAAGATCTGGGTGTTAAGGTCCACCACTTGTCCAACCTATAAGGCTATATCTTAAAGGGTATTCTTTCTGACCACTTGGAATGACCATGATAGGTTTTACATGGGGGTTTGGTTCCAAGGTCCACCACTTGTCCAAGATAACTCTATTGAAACATAGAGAGAAGCAAAGGTCCACCACTTGTCCAAGCTAGGGTCCATTGAAACATGGAGAGAAGGATGCTCCACCATTTGTCCAAGATAGGCTCCATTGAAACATGAAGAGAAGCAAGCTGCACCATGTCTCCAAGATGCTAAGATCCATTGAAATACCTTACACCCACGATATTTTGTACATGGGGAGTTTACATTCAAGGTCCACCACTTGTCCAACCTATTATCTCTAGTAGCATGAGTGGTTTGGTCTCAAGATTCACCACTTTTCCACTCTATGTCATTACGTTAAGAAGATCTGTGTGTTAAGGTCGACCACTTGTCCAACCTATAAGGGTATATCTTAAAGGGTATTATTTCTCACCACTTGAAATGTCCATGATATGTTTTACATGGGGGTTTGGTTCCAAGGTCCACCACTTGTCCAAGCTAACTCTATTGAAACATAGAGAGAAACAAAGGTCCACCACTTGTCCAACCTATTAACGCTAGTAGCATGAGTGGTTTGGTCTCAAGATTCACCACTTTTTCACTCTATGTAATTATATAATGAATATCTCGGTGTTAAGGTCCACCACTTGTCCAACCTATAAGGCTATATCTTAAGGGTTATTCTTTCTCACCACTTGGAGTGACTATGATAGGTTTTACATGGGGGTTTGGTTCCAAGGTCCACCACTTGACCAAGAAAACTCTATTGAAACATAGAGAGAAGCAAAGGTCCACCACTTGTCCAAGCTAGGCTCCATTCAAACATGGAGAGAAGGATGCTCCACCATTTGTCCAAGATACGCTCCATTGAAACATGAAGAGAAGAAAGCTACACCATGTCTCCAAGATGCTAATCTCCATTGAAATACCTTAAACCCATGATATTTCGTACATGGGGGGTTTACATTCAAGGTGCACCACTTGTCCAACCTATTATCTCTAGTAGCATGAGTGGTTTGGTCTCAAGATTCACCACTTTTCCACTCTATGTCATTATATTAAGAATATCTGGGTGCTAAGGTCCACCACTTGTCCAACCTATAAGGCTATATCTTAAACTTTATTCTTTCTCACCACTTGGAGTTACCATGATAGGTTTTACATGGGAGTTTGGTTACAAGGCCCACCACTTGTCCAAGCTAAATCTATTGAAACATAGAGAGAAGCAAAGGTCCACCACTTGTCCAAGCTAGGCTCCATTGAAACATGGAGAGAAGGATGCTCCACCATTTGTCAAAGATAGCCTCCATTGAAATATGAAGAAAAGCAAGCTGCACCATGTCTCCAAGATGCTAGGCTCCATTGAAATACCTTAAACCCATGATATTTCGTACATGGGGGTATACATTCAAGGTCCACCACTTGTCCAACCTATTATCCTTAGTAGCATGAGTGGTTTGGTCTCAGGATTCACCACTTTTCCACTCTATGTCGTTATATTAAGAAGATCTAGGTTTTAAGGTCGACCACTTGTCCAACCTATAAGGCTAGATCTTAAAGGGTATTATTTATCACCACTTGGAATGACCATGATATGTTTTACATGGGGGTTTGGTTCCAAGGTCCACCGCTTGTACAAGCTAGCTCTATGGAAACATAGAGAGAAGCAAAGGTCCACCACTTGTCCAAGCTAGGCTCCATTGAGACATTTAGAGAAGGATGATCCCCCATTGGTGGAAGATAGGCTCCATCGAAACATGAAGAGAAGCAAGCTGCACCATGTCTCCAAGATGCTACGCTTCATCGAAATACCTTAAACCCAGGATATTTTGTACATGGGGGGTTTACATTCAAGGGCCACCACTTGTCCAAGCTATTATCGCTAGTAGCATGAGTGGTTTTGTCTCAAGATTCACCACTTTTCCACTGTATGTCATTATATTAAGAATATGTGGGTGTTAAGGTCCACTACTTGTTCAACCTATAAGTTTATATCTTATATATCTTAAAGGTTATTCTTTCTTACCACTTGGAGTGACCATGATAGGTTTTATATGGGGGTTTTGGTTCCAAGCTCCACCACTTGTCCAAGCTAACTCTATTGAAACAGAGAGAGGATCAAAGGTCCACCACTTGTCCAAGCTAGGCTCCATTGAAACATGGAGAGAAGGATGCTCCACCATTTGTCCAAGATAGGCTCCATTGAAACATGACGAGAAGCAAGTTGCACCATGTCTCCAAGATGCTAGGCTCCAACGAAAAACATTAAACCCATGATATGTCGTAGATGAGGGGTTTACATTCAAGGTCCAAAACTTGTCCAAGCTATTATTGGTAGTAGCCTGAGTGGTTTGGTCTCCAGATTCACCACCTTTCTTCTCTATGTCATTATATTA
The DNA here is from genome assembly GCF_014529385.1 of Adiantum capillus-veneris. Taxonomy (NCBI): domain Eukaryota; kingdom Viridiplantae; phylum Streptophyta; class Polypodiopsida; order Polypodiales; family Pteridaceae; genus Adiantum; species Adiantum capillus-veneris. The sequence goes on from NC_140947.1 coordinate 134,539,279, forward strand.
AGAATATCTGGGTGTTAAGGTCCACCACTTGTCCAACCTATAAAGCTACATCTTAAAGGTTATTCTTTCGTACCACTTGGAGTGACCATGATAGGTTTTACATCGGGGTTTGGTTCCAAGGTCCACTACTTGTCCAAGCTAACTCTATTATTGGTAGTAGCCTGAGTGGTTTGGTCTCAAGATTCACCACCTTTCCTCTCTATGTCATTATATTAAGAATATGTGGGTGTTAAGGTCCACCACTTGTCCAACCTATAAGGCTACATCTTAAAGGTTATTCTTTCGTACCACTTGGAGTGACCATGATAGGTTTTACATGGGGGTTTGGTTCCAAGGTCCACCACTTGTCCAAGCTAACTCTATTGAATCATAGAGAGAAGCAAAGGTCCACCACTTGTCAGAGCTAGGCTCCATTGAAACATGGAGAGAAGGATGCTCCACCATTTGTCGAAGCTAACTCTATTGAAACATGGGGGGTTTACGTTCAAGGTCCACCACTTTTCCAAGCTATTACCGCTAGTAGAATGAGTGGTTTTGTCTCAAGATTCACCACTTTTTCAATCTATTTCATTATGTTAAGAACATTTGGGTGTTAAGGTCCACCACTTGTCCAACCTATAAGACTATATCTTAAAGGTTATTCTTTCTCACGACTTGGAGTGACCATGATAGGTTTTACATTGGGGTTTGGTTCCAAGGTCCACCACTTGTCCAAGCTAACTCTATTGAAACATAGAGGGAAGCAAAGGTCCACCACTTGTCTAAGCTACGGTCCATTGAAACATGGAGAGAAGGATGCTCCACCATTTGTCCAAGATAGGCTCCACTGAAACATGAAGAGAAGCAAGGTGCACCATGTCTCCAAGATGCTAGGCTCCATCTAAATACCTTAAACCCACCATATTTCGTAGATGGGGGGTTTACATTCAAGGTCCACCACTTGTCCAACCTATAAGTCTATATCTTAAAGGTTATTCTTTCTTACCACTTGGAGTGACCATGATAGGTTTTATATGGGGGTTTGGTTCCAAGCTCCACCACTTGTCCAAGCTAACTCTATTGAAAAAGAGAGAGAAGCAAAGGTCCACCACTTGTCCAAGCTAGGCTCCATTGAAACATGGAGAGAAGGATGCTCCACCATTTGTCCAAGATAGGCTCCATTGAAGCATGACGAAAAGCAAGTTGCACCATGTCTCCAAGATGCTAGGCTCCATCGAAAAACATTAAACCCATGATATGTCGTAGATGAGGGGTTTACATTCAAGGTCCAACACTTGTCCAAGCTATTATTGGTAGTAGCCTGAGTGGTTTGGTCTCAAGATTCACCACTTTTCCACTCTATGTCATTATATTAAGAATATGTGGGTGTTAAGATCCACCACTTGTACAACCTATAAGGCTCCATCTTAAAGGTTATTCTTTCTTACCACTTGGAGTGACCATGATAGGTTTTACATGGGGGTTTGGTTTCAAGTTCCACCACTTGTCCAAGCTAACTCTATTGAAATAGAGAGAAGCAAAGGTCCACCACTTGTCTAAGCTAGGCTCCATTGAAACATGGAGAGAAGGATGCTCCATCATTTCTCGAAGCTAACTCTATTGAAACATGGGGGGTTTACGTTCAAGGTCCACCACTTGTCCAAGCTATTACCTCTAGTAGCATGAGTGGTTTTGTCTCAAGATTCACCACTTTATCACTCTATGTCATTATATTAAGGATATCTAGGTGTTAAGGTCCACCACTTGTCCAACCTATAAGGCTATATCTTAAAGGTTATTCTTTCTCACGACTTGGAGTGACCATGATAGGTTTTACATTGGGGTTTGGTTCCAAGGTCCACCACTTGTCCAAGCTAACTCTATTGAAACATAGAGAGAAGCAAAGGTCCACCACTTGTGCAGGCTAGGGTCCATTGAAACATGGAGAGAAGGATGCTCCACCATTTGTCCAAGATAGGCTCCATTGAAACATGAAGAGAAGCAAGGTGCACCATGTCTCCAAGATGCTAGGCTCCATCAAAATACCTTAAACCCACGATATTTCGTAGATGGGGGGTTTACATTCAAGGTCCACCACTTGTCCAACCTATTATCGCTAGTAGCATGAGTAGTTTGCTCTCAAGATTCACCACTTTTCCACTCTATGCCATTATATTAAGAATATCTGGGTGTTAAGGTCCACCACTTGTCAAACCTAAATGGATATATCATTAAGGTTATTCTTTCTCACCACTTGGAGTAAAGATGATAGGTTTTACATGGGGGTTTGGTTCCAAGGTCCACCACTTGTCCAAGCTAACTCTATTGAAACATAGAGAGAAACAAAGGTCCACTACTTGTCCAAGCTAGGCTCCATTGAAAGATGGAGAGAACGATGCTCCACCATTTGTCGAAGCTAAGTCTATTGAAACATGGGGGGTTTTTGTTCAAGTTCCACCACTTGTCCAAGCTATTATCGCTAGTAGCATGAGTGGTTTTGTCTCAAAATTCACCACTTTTTCACTCTATGTCATTATATTAAGAATATTTGGGTGTTAAGGTCCACCACTTGTCCAACCTATAAGGCTATATTTTGAAGGTTATTCTTTCTCACCACTTGGAGTGACCATGATAGGTTTTACATGGGGGTTTGAGTTCCAAGGTCCACCACTTGTCCAAGCAAACTCTATTGAAACATAGAGAGAAGCAAAGGTCCACCACTTGTCCAAGCTAGGGTCCATTGAAACATGGAGAGAAGGATGCTCCACCATTTGTCCAAGATAGGCTCCATCGAAAAATGAAGAGAAGCAAGCTGCACCATGTCTCCAAGATACTAGGCTTCATCGAAATACCTTAAACCCAGGATATTTTGTACATGGGGGGTTTACATTCAAGGGCCGATACTTGTCCAAGCTATTATCACTAGTAGCATGAGTGTCTTTGTCTCAAGATTCACCACTTTTTCACTCTATGTCATTATATTAAGAATATGTGGGTGTTAAGGTCCACCACTTGTCCAACCTATAAGTCTATATCTTAAGGGTTATTCTTTCTCACCACTTGGAGTGACTATGATAGGTTTTACATGGGGGTTTGGTTCCAAGGTCCACCACTTGAATCATAGAGAAAAGCAAAGGTCCACCACTTGTCCAAGCTAGGCTCTATTGAAACATGGTGAGAAGGATGCTCCACCATTTGTCCAAGATAGGCTCCATTGAAACATGAAGAGAAGCAAGGTGCACCATGTCTCCAAGATGCTAGGCTTCATCAAAATACCTTAAACCCACGATATTTCGTAGATGGGGGGATTACTTTCAAGGTCCACCACTTGTCCAAGCTATTATTGCTAGTAGCATGGTTTGGTCTCAAGATTCACCAGCTTTCCACTCTATGTAATTACATTAAGAATATCTTGGTGTTAAGGTCCACCACTTGTCCAACCTATAAGGCTATATCTTAAATGATATTTTTTCTCACCACTTGGAATGTGCATGATATGTTTTACATGGGGTTTTGCTCCAAGGTCCACCACTTGGAATCATAGAGAGAAGCAAAGGTCCACCACTTGTCCAAGCTAGGCTCCATTGAAACATGGAGAGAAGGATGCTCCACCATTTGTCCAAGATAGGCTCCATTGAAACATGAAGAGAAGCAAGCTGCACCATGTCTCCAAGATGCTAGGCTCCATCAAAATACCTTAAACCCACGATATTTCGTAGATGGGGGATTACTTTCAAGGTCCACCACTTGTCCAAGCTATTATCGCTAGTAGCATGGTTTGGTCTCAAGATTCACAGTTTTCCACTCTATGTCATTACATTAAGAATATCTTGGTGTTAAGGTCCACCACTTGTCCAACCTATAAGGCTATATCTTAAATGATATTTTTTCTCACACTTGGAATGTGCATGATATGTTTTACATGGGGTTTTGCTCCAAGGTCCACCACTTGTCCAAGCTAGATCTATTACATATATATTATACATACAATATTCAACTAGATTCCCTACCTATTATGTCCAGTAGCATGGATGTTGTAGCTTTAAGGTCCACCACTTGTCCAACCTATACTCTCTTATGTAAGGGAGATCTCGCTATAAATTCAAAACCTTCCCGCCTAAATTTAAAATTCAAAATCTGATTGCCTAAATTTAAAATATCCCTCCCAAATTTTAAATATCCGCCTAAATTTTAAAATATCCCGCCCAAATTTTAAAATTCAAACTTTTTTATAAAAATTTAAATTTTACCACTTAAATTTAAAATATTCCACGCGAAATTGATTTTAAATTCAAGTTTACCACAAAAAGATATCATTATACCACCTAAATTCAAATATGCAAACCTCAAATCATTATATTGTACATAAATTCAAACAAATTCAAATTAACAAGCCTAAAATGATATTAGTTTGCATAGATATGAATTTATCACACCTAAATTATGTCACCATGTTAGAGAGAGTGGTTAGAGAATTTGAACAAGGTCCACCACTTGTCCAACCTAGATACCAAGAAGGATTGAGTGTACAAGGTATTGTTTGGAGGTCCTTATAGTCCACTGGTCTCAAGGTCCACCACTTGTGGTAAGGGTCACCAAAAAGTGTATATATTCATCCAATGAAATACACGTATTTTTGGTCTACATGTCCTAGTTTCAACCATTTATGTCCATTAGGTGTATCACTAAACAACACTACTATTTTTGAGAAACAGAAGTTACAATCATATCTACAAATGGATTAGAGGAAAATCAGCTCAGCATACATCCAAAACTCGCTACAAGAATCGACTTTAACAGATCACGCAAGTAAGTCTTCCATTCAAGTTTACTAGTATTACAATGTGTTAGTTATTTGTGATATTTATGTATGTATATATACTATGTGTGCATATCGTAATTAAGTGTAATTGTGTATCTGCATTATGTATGAGTATTACAATGAAATAACACAAATATACATACATACACATAGATAACACAGACGCACACATACATGAGCATGTATTTTCAAGAGAGAGATAGCAAGATACAGAGAGATAGAGAGATAGAGAGAGAGAGAGAGAAATACCTGTTTTCTAGAGAGAGGAGAGAGAGAAAGATAACAGATTTCACTGTGTTTATGTATGTGGAAGAGAGGAAGACGATGTATGGGAATATGTGCACGTATTTTCAAGAGAGAGACAACAAGATAACAGATTTCACTGTGGTTATGTATGTGGAAGTGAGGAAGACGATGTGTGGGAATATGTGCATGTATTTTCAAGAGAGAGACACAAGATAACAGATTTCACTGTGGTTATGTATGTGGAAGAGAGGAAGACGATGTGTAGGAATATGTGTATGTGTGCGGGGATATTTTTAAACTACGTATCTCTGTCTTTTGACGAGAGAGTGTGTGTGCAAGAAGAGTTACAGAGAACCATCTTCTCTATATGGAGAAAGACAGAGTGAGAGAGAGAGAAATACCTGTTTTTTCTCTATTCGTGAGGTGTGCAATGTCTCCTGAGAAGAAGCTATGCCCGATCCTGCCCTTCTGGAAAGCGTTGCGTACGCTGCTGTTTCTTTATCTTGTGCGCGAACTTTCAATCCTGTGCGCTCCACCTGTGTTGTGTACGATGCCGGGCTTGCTCCTCTACGTGCGCGTATACTCCAACTGTGTGCGATCCGTGTGCGCTTTTGTGTGTTTGCTGCTCGCCTGCTTTCTCTGTGTGCGTTGCTCGTGCGCTCTCTCTGTGCCTAATCTTGATAGGGTTTATTAGAATGCCACGTATGCTACAAGTCCATGTTTTATCATAAAAAAAACAAAAGCAATATAAAACATTAACCAATTCACACAGCCAAAATTAAAAAACATCAAATATGCAACACATGGTAACTCATCTTGTGCGCTTCCCAGGACCCCGCCCGGAACAATATCCCAAAATCAGCCTCCCAAGCCCCGCCATCGAGAGCGCTATATTCCACATCCCCATCAAGAGCGCTACCCCCAAACCTCACGTGGAAGCGCTGCCTTGTCACCCCATTGTGGCATTGCCCTAAGACCCCGCATTGGAGTGCTAAATGGGAACATTCTTCATTAGTGAAATTTTGAACATAAATTATATTTAGCATATACTTAAATATAATACAAATATTAACATATTAACTATACTACTAATTTACTATAGCAGTTCTAGATTATGTCCCATACTATATTTAAGGTGCCAAAGGTTTGGCCTTATGGTCCTAGATTTAGCCAAGTGGTCAACACATATAGGACCAAGTGCACACTGTGCCACAAAACTTGGCCACCACTTCACTTGCCAAAGTTTAGGCCACATGGTCAATCCTAAGTTTCCAATGTTCTTATTATGTCACCTTTTGCCTCGTGGAAAACCTAGGCTTGTTTTCACATACTCAGGCACTTCAAGCCATAATAAATTTTCATTACTCTTCGGCAACCCTTTTGTTCAAGTCTTTGAAAAAACGTTGCTTAAGGCCACCCTAAACCATTTTCATTTAGGGGTGTCTAAAACTAGCTTTTTGGCAATTCGAGAAGAAAATGGTCAAAGTTTTATACTTAGTTTTAACCACTTGACCAATTCAAATATTGGAAAGCAAGGTCTTGTAATACTTTTCTTTGGACATCACACATTAAAACTAGGTCCCTCACTTGTCCAAGCTATGCTCTAATACAATAAAGGGCTTTTGGTTTCAAGATGCACCACTTTCCCAACCTTGATTCCATTAAAGAAGCTAGCTCTACTTAGACATTTAATAGCAAGGTCTGTAGCAGTTCACATTGAACATTTTCCATGGCAGCTAGGTCCACCACTTATCTAAGCTATGCTCTATACAGTAAGGGGGTTTTGGTTTCAAGATCCACCACTTGTCCAAACTTGATTTGGGAAGCAGGTCCTATAATAGTTTGCTTTGGACATTCACCATTACAACTAAGTCCACGACTTCTCCAAGCTATGTTCTAATACACTAAGGACGTTTTGGTTTGAAGGAGAACCACTTGTACGACTTTGTTTTTGGAAGTAAGGTCTTTAATAGTTCACCTTGGACCTTGGACATTGGATACTACAACTAAGCCACCACTTGTCCAAGCTATCCTCTATATATAGCCAAAGGGTTTGGGTTTCAAGATTCACCACTTTTCCAACCTTTCTTCCATTAAAGAAAGGAGGGGCATTATAACTAGGTCCACCAATTGTCCAAGATATGCTCTGATATAGAAAGGGGATTTTGGTTTCAATAATCCACCACGTGTTCAACTTGCAAGACTCAAGGGATACTTGGACATTGGAAAGCATAGTCCTATAGTAGTTGATTAGGTGGCAGTGGGTATAACAACTAGGTCCAACCTATGCTCTAATATAGCAAAGAGGGCTTTGGTTTCAGGTCCACCACTTGTCCAACCTTGCTTCCATTAAAGAAATGAGGGCCTACGTAAACATTGGCAAGCAAGGTAGCAAGGTCCTAAGGTGTTTCACCTTGGATATTGGGCATTATAACTAGTTCCACCACTTGTCCAAGCTATGGTGTGATATTAGAAAGGGGATTTTCGTTTCAAGGTCCACCACGTGTTCAACCTTGAAGACTCAAGGGATACTTGGACATTGGAAAGCATAGTCCTATAGTAGTTGATAGGTGGCAGTGGGTATTACACACTAGGTCCAACTATGCTCTTCATATAGCAAAGAGGCTTTGGTTTCAAGGTCCACCACTTGTCCAACCTTGCTTCCATTAAAGAAATGAGGGGCTACGTAAACATTGGCAAGCAAGGTAGTAAGGTATTTCACCTTGGATATTGGGCATTATAACTAGGTCCACCACTTGTCCAAGCTATGCTCTGATATAGAAAGGGGATTTTCGTTTCAAGTCCACCATGTGTTCAACCTTGAAAGCCTCAAGGGATACTTGGACATTGGAAAGCATAGTCCTATAGTAGTTGATAGGTGGCAGTGGGTATTACAACTAGGTCCAACCATGCTATCATATAGCAAAGAGGCTTTGGTTTCAAGTCCACCACTTGTCCAACCTTACTTCCATTAAATAAATGAGGGCTACGTAAACATTGGCAAGCAAGGTAGCAAGGTATTTCACCTTGGATATTGGGCATTATAACTAGGTCCACCACTTGTCAAGCTATGCTCTGATATAGAAAGGGGTTTTCGTTTCAAGGTCCACCACGTGTTCAACCTTGAAAGCTCAAGGGATACTTGGACATTGGAAAGCATAGTCCTATAGTAGTTGATAGGTGGCAGTGGGTATTACAACTAGGTCCACACTTGTCCAACCTATGCTCTAATATAGCAAGGATGCTTTGGTTTCAAGATCCACCATAATTTCCAACCTTGCTTCCATTAATATAGCAAGGAGGATTTGGTCTCAAGGTTCACCACTTGTCCAACCTATGCAAACCTTTTCCATGTTGTAGCATGATTTTTTGTTTGAAGAGTATTTTTCTATAACTATGGATTTAACAATGTAATCTTTTTCACTTACAGGATGGACTTGAAATCTGGGGGAAAGTACATATGATACTTGACAATGAAATTGTTGGTATTGGTGTGTGTGTAGAACAGATCCAGATTCCACTTGTGGTGGTACAAAGATAGGGCAGGAAATGTCTCCATACTAGTGGAGGAATGCTTGAAGGATGTGGTCCTACCTTTTCCTACAATGGATACTTCATCTCTCCAAGGCTCATTATGGAGTGCTGTTCGATGGTCAAAGCTTCTTTTGCAATCTTTTGTATTAAATGGGAACTTAATTGATCCACAGAAAGCTACAATGTGATGAAGAACATGATCATTCTGATCCTCTAGTTACAGATGCAATACCTATGACAAGCCCAGAATTTGAAGCAATGATTCGAGAGTCTTGGAGAAATCAGAGGGTCCTTTTTAAAGATGACACAATGATGCAAACCATGAATGAAGGACCATCTTTATGTATTTCCACATGATTATGTCAACTTTCAGGAACTTGGTCCTGATTGTGTGGGTGTGGTATTGAAAGAGAAAATGCAAGCATTGATGATGTGGTGAAGTGGGTAGCATCACTTTGCTAAAGTGGCCCATCAAGCAGACAACAATGTTGAATGGGCCCATTACAACGATTTGTTCCTGTTGATGGCATGCATGCTACATATGAGGATGTACCAACGATGACAATGTTGGAAAAAACTTGATGGGAGTAATGTTGTCCAGTTGTCAAGGAAGAGACTATACACTTTCATGAACAGGACTCAAAAATCAAAAGCAGCACCAGCTTCGACTTTTTACCTTTCAAACAAATCAATTCAAAGGGTATCATGCATTGATTGTTGTGCACAAAAATGTTCCAGTTGCAGATCGTGATATGTTGACAAGGTTACGACAACAGTTTTGGGGAGAGTCTCAAAAATCACGCACTAATTATGTTTATGATGTTCTTTCTATATGTTATCAGAAAGATGACCACTTGTCCAACCTATGCAAACCTTTTACATGTTGTAGCATGATTTTTTGTTTGAAGAGTATTTTTCTATAACTATGGATTTAACAATGTAATCTTTTTCACTTACAGGATGGACTTTGAATCTGGGAGAAAGTACATATGATACTTGACAATGAAATTGTTGGTATTGGCTGTGTGTGTAGAATAGATCCAGATTCCACTTGTGGTGGTACAAAGATAGGGCAAGGAAATGTCTCCATACTAGTGGAGGAATGCTTGAAGGATGTGGTCCTACCTTTTCCTACAATGGATACTTCATCTCTCCAAGGCTCATTATGGAGTGTTGTTCGATGGTCAAAGCTTCTTTTGCAATCTTTTGTATTAAATGGGAACTTAATTGATCCACAGGAAGCTACAATGGTGATGAAGAACATGATCATTCTGATCCTCTAGTTACAGATGCAATACCTATGACAAGCCCACAATTTGAAGCAATGATTCGAGAGTCTTGGAGAAATCAGAGGGTCCTTTTAAAAGATGACACAATGATGCAAACCATGAATGAAGGGACCATCTTATATGTATTTCCACGTGATTATGTCAACTTTCAGGAACTTGGTTCTGATTGTGTGGGTGTGGGTATTGAAAGAGAAAATGCAAGCATTGATGATGTGGTTGAAGTGGGTAGCATCACTTTGCTAAAGTGGCCCATCAAGCAAACAACAATGTTGAATGGGAACAATGTTGGAATGGAGCCCATTACAACGATTTGTTCCTGTTGATGGCATGCATGCTACATATGAGGATGTATCCAACGATGACAAAGTTGGAAAAAAACTTGATGGGTAATGTTGTCCAGTTGTCAAGGAAGAGACGATACACATTCATGAACAGGACTCAAAAATCAAAAGCAGCACCAGCTTTGACTTTTTACCTTTCAAACAAATCAATTCAAAGGGTATCATGCATTGATTGTTGTGCACAAAAATGTTGCCAGTTTGCAGATCGTGATATGGTGACAAGGTTACGACAACAGTTTTGGGGAGAGTCTCAAAAATCACGCACTAATTATGTTTATGATGTTCTTTCTATATGTTATCAGAAAGATGAGAAGTCACGATACCAATTCAGGCTAAATGGCTCTATTGTTTGTTGTAGAGCATGGTATGAGCTACATGGAATACCAAAGACATCATTTTATCGATACAAGGAGAACTTTGAAAATGGTGTGCGCCAATATGTACATGGGAACACATGTACATTGAGAAGGGGACTTCAACATACTAGTTTAGCAAGAGCACTACTAAATGAGTTTGTGGAAAACAACTCTGAGAAGATGCCACATAGAAGTAGAACACTGCTAGATGGCTCAAGAGAGACTCAATTGGTGATTCCATCAACATACAAACAAGTGGATATTTTATGTGAAGTCAACACGACACTTGACCAAATGGGCTATGAGAAGAAGCTATCCCAATCTTCTTTTGGTAGAATTTGGAACAAAGAGTACCCACATGTCACTTTAACAAAGACGAGTGAGTTCTCTAAGTGCAATATTTGTAGCTCAATCATGGCAAGGTTAGAAGCTAAACCTTCTCTTGAAGAGAGAGCTCTTCTCTTGAGGGAGAGAGAAGTTCACATGGCACAACAAAAGAGTTGCAGAAGCCTATATTATGCATGGCGCACGTATTCAGAAACTCAACCACAAAAATATGTATGCATAATCCATGATAAGATGGATCAAAAGAAGACTGCCATTCCTAGATTACGCATTGTTCCCAAGGGTGTGGATTCAGGATATAATCTACAGGTGGCATTGATTGGCATGATCACTCATGGACATGGAGAAGCTCATTACGGACACTTTGTCTTGAATGGTTTGTGGCCAGCTGATCCAAATCTTACAATTGGCTCAATTGCTAATTGTTTACATAACCTAGAGAGGATAGATAAGCATCCTCTTGGTGATCTAGTAACAAATGGACTTCCAAGGAGCAATATTTCACTACTACATGCTTTGAACTCAAGGGATGCTTTGGACTACCATAACTTGAGTGATGGAAAAGAGCCCATTGTGCAGTCGTCAGAAATTGCAGAAGAGGAATTGGGGTCAACATTTCGCAGATTGCTAGAGAACTTGTTGCTACAATTGGATAATTGTGCAGGGGAAAACAAAAATCGATACTTATTTTCCTATTTGTCAATGCTTGTTGCAAGGGGTGTTTTCAAAACCATCCAGCTGGGATTTTTAATGGTTGGGCATACACATGAGGACATAGACGCCATGTTTAGTAGGTTTTCAGAGAAGCTGAGAGTTACACAAACCTATACTTTGCCACATTTGATGGATACATTACGAAACAGCTCATCTTCATCTCCAGCTCCATTTTTTCTCACAAAGATCCCCGATTTCAAGCAATATTGTGATGGCTATCTTTGTGATGGACAAGACATACTTGTTGGACATTCCAAACCACTTCAGTTCAGGTTCTTTATGCAGGATGAGACACCAATGATGCAATATAAGGCACATGTAGGTGTATCAAGTTGGAGTGGAAGTATTCACCTTTGGAAAACAGACACAGAAGGCAAGCCAATGTTACCACATGGAGATCCACCTCTAGTACAAATGGCGGAGTATGTCAAGGCCCACGAAGAAGTCATTTTGGGGCTAAAGAACTATATAAAATTTGGAAAAATTTAGGGAATGGTTCAAGTATTCCGCGATATTATAGACCCGTGATAGATTATTGGAGTAAGGTAATTGAAGAGATTGGAAAAGCAATCATATCAGAGGGAGTCTTGTATGAAATGTTTTGGCCAAAAACTCAAGAATATTCTCACCTACAAAGCACTACAATGAATTTGCAACAAGGAGCAGAAAGATTCCTAGGCCTTGAAGAGTTGAACGATCATTTTTGTGGGCCTCAACGATATAGGCCAAGGGAAGAGTTTGACCCTATGTCTGATGTGCACCAAGGTGACTTTCTTATGCTTGTTCCGAGTGACACAGAAATCTATCTAGTGTGGCTTGCAATGGCTTTATCTGACATTGATAATGAGCTTACATCACCAAACTACAGAAAACTCTTGATTCAATATTGGGCACCTTGCGCGAGAAAAAGTGGGATGACAGATACTCAAGCTTACAGCAATTGTTGGAAGGGTTATTGGACTATCAACTATAAGGACCCACAAGTGTGGGAAACTATAGATGCAATTGTTTGGTCCTGGAGACCCAACAAAGAAGGACCATTTTCTAGAATAAAGATTCCAGAAAGGCATGCTCTAAAAGCCAAAGAAGGCCTCACTCGTGCACATCAACCACACTTGGATCAAAGTTCAGATATGGTATCAAATGTGGAGTAGAATTATGTGGAGCTTCTATTGTGACTATACTAGTCAGTTTGTAAACAAAATCTTTTTTGTATCTTCCTTTGTTTTATGTAATTTATAGTTATTATTCAAATCCATGTGTTGTACATCCTCTTGACTTTTGGTGTTTATCAACACCACAATCCTATGAGATTTTCACTTTATTTACTAACCACACACCTCAATTTTTCCCACTTTAAGTGGAAAATTCCCAAATTACATGAATTTAGTCGATTTGGAGATTCCCATAATGTGAGATTTTTACCAAAATACCTAATATGGTCTTAAAACTAAGCATAGGCGGGGTCTTGGGGCATCATTGCTAAGCATTTAGGTGCATTCTGGGTCGAAAACGAGTAGGTCAAAAATCCATTGCTGTTAATAATTGTGATTTTGGCACTTGACCTAAAGTAGGGTTTGAGACCATAAGCATGTGTGCTTAGGTCTTATAAACTTGTCCTAGAAGTTTTGCTACATTTGGATGTCATTTGATGTTGTAACGAATGCGATTTTTTTGTCGATGAGCGATTGGATTTTGGTTATTTCAGTCACTTGAGTGTAGCTTGAGTTAGATTCGAGTTGTTTGTTGTTTTCTAAGAGATTGACAACCTCTTGTAGCCTCTATGCATTAGTCGAGTCAGTTTTGTCCCATGGATTGACAATTCTATAGTGGTTCTCGCTAAAATTGTAATAAGATAGGATAGTGAGGTTAGACTACCGTCCCCACACAAAGGATACACAAGAATCTACGAAAACATCAAGGCAGCTAGCACAAAATGAAGATTGGCAATCAAATGACGAAGTGATCCTGCAAGTTAATGAGTATGCCAAGCAAATGCAAGACATGACTGAACGACTTCGCTCAGCAGCACTTAGCCGTAGCACAAGGGCCAAAGAATCAGAAATGGTGATTGGCGCACTCCAAGGGGAGTTAGATGACCGACTAAACGTCATCACCGATCTATAAAGTCAAGTGCAGGAGTTGAAAGCGGAAGCTGAACAACATCAGCTCGCAGGAGATAACAGCAGAAAGAGATGGAGGAGCTTGGTGAATTGCTTACAAAATTGTCAGATGCATGCAGAGCAAAAGATAAACAGTTGGCAGAGGTCACAAATGAACTTCTAACTACAACCCTATCAATGCAAAAGATTCAGGTCCAGTTAGATGTAGCAAATGCCTCCTTACAATACTCAGAGCAAAGAATAAATGATCAGGCAATTTTCTTGCGGTAAATCAAAGAAAATCTCGCAGTGGCCTCAATCAAAGAAACAGACGAGGTCTACAAAGCATTAGAGAAAAAGAACAAAGACCTCAAGCTAGAGCTTAAATTGGAGCAATCTCATTGTAGAGATCTGGCTTTAATGCGGGTCCAAAGAGAAGACGAGCTGCTAAAAGAAATAGTTGAACTTAAAAGAGTCAACCAGTTATTGAGAAGGGGACGGCCAGAGACACAAGAAGAGGCAGGCACTTCAGAGCAACCACAGATAGAGATCCCCTCAGTTTCATTTGCTGAGATGGAAACACAGCGAGCCAAAGAGCTAAGTGGCAAGGAATAGTTTCAAATACAAAATAACAGAAACGGACACAGTGCCAAAGGTCCAGCTATCAAAGGCTGAGAAAGATGCAATGAAGGAAAAAATTACACAAGAGGTAGATGAGCATTGAAAGGCAGCAATGGATTGTGATCTGAGAGTTCTTCACTCCGTCAAGGTTACACAACTCACTCCCAATCAAATCAATGTGAAATAGCACCAGCAATCCCTGCCCTATCCTTTGATTAAGGTGGAGTTGCTACAAGTTAAAGAAAGGCTTTACACAGACATGCAAGTTGAGGGCGTAGATCAAGACCACCCGAAGTGGAGGCTGAGTTGGTTGAATAAGAATCCCAAGTATTTGATTCTATTCACAAGAGCACCTGCGGCCCTACAAAAGGATCCTACTTTCTGTCTTGTACCAAGAGTAAGGACTTGGCAAGCACATGAGGCACTAATAAAGAAGCGGCCAACTTGGCTGAATTACCCAAGATTGCCTGGTCCAGACTAGGGACCACCGATGGAGGAGTACATGGTGAAAACCCTAACGAGCACCATGTTCTACTTTAGAAGTCTACCAGATTTATCTTGTGCTATGTTGTATAAAATCTGCCAAATGCTGCTCACCTGCATCCAAGTGTTCCATGAGCCAGAGCAAGAAGGCACCTCGTGGATGTCATTCCTCAAGGGTAACAAAGGGTTGTGCTATGATCTCAGTGGGCAACCTTCCAAAGAAGTCCTCTATGGCTTCTACGCCAGATGTATGTTTTTACCTTCTCACAATATGTTGGCATTAAAGGAAGCATTCTACACAGGATTCTTCACTTGGCGGACAAAAATATTTGGGCCAGTGATCAGCAACCTGACTTCACGATTTGTAGGCTACTCAGCAGTGGAGCTGAAAAACAAACTCACTATGCAGTTCTTGCAAGTGCCAGATAAAGAGAGGAAGATCAGATACCAAAAGGTACTAAATCCGCTTAAAGACCACCTCGCCATCCATCAACAGTGGAGCTAAAAAAAAAAGTCACTATGCAGTTCTTGCAAGTGCCAAATAAAGAGAGGAAGATCAAATACCAAATGGCACTTAATGCGCTTAAAGATCGCTTCGCCAGCCGTCAATCCAAAGACTACTTCAGTGCATAAAGTTGTATCAAGGGACGACACAGGTGGGGAGGGGGAGAATGTTAGCAGCAAGCTAACACGAATACCACGGATATCATTTTTCGGAGCTCTTATTGTAAAAACACTTATTGTTTTTTATAAATCAGGAATATTGTAGCTCATATTTTTGGATAAAACTTGTAATTGATGAGCCGGGGCTACAAGCTTTCAAATTGTATCAACCTGCCATTACTTATCTTTAGTTAGAGCTCCCAAATTATTAGTTTTGACCACCAAAAACCTTGGCGAAGGTATAAAAGCCAATTTTTGTAAGTTATTTGTAAGTTTTGGAAAATGAAATACACAGCGTAAGCTAACGGCGCTCACTTCTCTCCTTCTCGCGCTTCCTAGTCTCTCCCCGGTTGTTAAGCCTAGGAATTTTGGGATGTTTTACTTAGTGAAAGTTGGAATGTGAACTTTTGTAGCTTTGGGATTCCAAGGGGTGTTCTTGGGAAAGGGCGTTGCCCATTAGTCTTATCAAAATATGTAACTGTCGATCAGTATCTTCTTGGGAATGATGACAGAAGTTATGGAGGAATCAGTATGTTTCTGTTTCTGTGTTCTGTTCCAGTTTTAGTTCCAGTTCCAGTTTCCTGTTCCAGTTCCATTATGATTCCTTTGTTTTCCCGTTTTGAATGTCTGTACCTTAATCACTTGGCAATCACGGTGTAAGTGCGATGTAGCATGGATGGATTCAAGTTTCTCTTGTAGCAGCGAGCGATGTGGCAATGGAGGGAGGATGTTCAGAATAGTGTGAGTTGGCATGGGTAGTTGGTTGCACTCTGGAGGAAGTGGAGGAGGATATATTCCCGTATTGGACAAGGTCAGTTGCTAGGCGGTTTTGGCAGTTGTATGGGCGTGATGGTCAACGTTTGGAACTGCAGGGAATTTTAGATTATACTGGGATGCATCGAGTTTCTATAGGGGAAGATTCAGATGATACTGTGGAGGATTTGGATGGCGCAAAGGATTATCTAAGTGATAGATGGAAAGAAGAAGTACCGAATGAAGAACAGGATATATTTCCATGGCTGTTTGCGGTTGCAGTTATTCAACATGCATTAGTGGCGAGAAGAAGATTGATTTTTGATCTGTTGGGAAGTACCAGTGCAGGAAATCATGTACAAATAGGTGGACCTACAAATATAGCGGCGACTAGGCAGGATATGCGCGTCAAATTCCGGACCTTTTCGGGAAAGTCGAAAGAAGACCTTGATTGCCACATATCTCAATACGAGACAAGATGGCAGGCCAGAGGATTTGTCAGAGTGTACGATGCCCAGGCTAAGATGCGCCAGTTTGAGGCTACTTTGGATGGGAAGGCTATGCACCTCTTCTTGATCTTTGATATCTCGCGAGTTCTCAATTATTGGTTCTTTTTGTGGCTCTCCTTTGTAAGGCTTGAGTAGGCTCACATGGTTAACATTGTGAATGAGCCAATGGTTGGGCAACTTTAATTGATAAGCCATTTCATTCATTGGCTTAAGGATTTCAAAAGAAAGGACCATAGTATCTTTTTGCTAGTTTAGCATAATACTCTTGGTGGCTCGTAAGATTCTTCCCGTAGTATGCCTTAGATGAGCCTTGAGAAACTTTAGCAAGACCCAATCATTTTTCTTAAAGACTAAGGCTCTTCTGTGCTTATTAGCAACAACCATTTTTGCCTTTGTTGTGAGATGGATATTACCTTTTTAATCTTTATAAAAGATTCTTGTAAGTCTTGGCTATATTTATCAGTAGCGAAGATCTTTCCATGTAATTTAAGTAGTAAAGGACTTTTGGATCTTCCCTCTTTAACCTCAAAATGTGCTTTCCCCATGGAAGTGTATACAATGTCATTGTACGCATACTCTATTAGAGGTAGGTACTTCTCTTGTTAACAACCGGCGTCCACTTCTAGTAGTCATGGACCGGGCTTGTCCGTCCAATAGGAAAGGGTAAGAGTGATCATCGATGAGAGGTGCACTCTAATTGGAACATTCAAGGGTTAGTTGGCTAAGCATGGGCGCCCAAGTGTGAATGGGCGAGCTCATATAAAAGTCACCTAAACCTAAAAATCACTTATTCTCTCATTTGTGCAATTGAAGAGTGCTCTTTCTCCATCTCCATCTTCTTCTTCATCTCCTTGTGTGCGTGTCTATGAGAGAGAGAGAGAGAGAGAGAGAGATCAAAACATTGCAACGGCGGCGAGGCGGTTGAGCGCGGCACAACGATAGCTCCCTCTTCTTCACAGCGACGAATCCTCCACGAAGGCGAGCGTAGGGCGGTGAGTGACACACCCTTGCTCTCTTGAGCTTGCTAGATTAATCTCATTGTGTATTTGCAGCCATTTGTGGCTCGTACAAAGTGTACGGCAAGTCCCTTGCTTTGACACGTGCGATAGATGCACACATTTTTGGCGCCGTTGTCGGGGAGATGCCCTGCACTAAGCTCAAATAACACTCTATGTTGCTTTGTGGTGCAATATGAGATGTAGGAAATGTAAAGAAAGAAGGTGTATGACTGTTGAGAAGGATTAGTGAACTTTATTTTTGCTGGAGTGTACTGTTTTCTGTTAATAAGGTGTTAGATTTTTTTGCTGCAACGTACTATTTTCTGTTGATAAGGTGTTAGATTTAAGGTATTAGATCTATAATGTTAGATTTGTAAGGTGTAATAAGTAGATATGTTAGTTAATTAGTTGATGTAGGACTGTGTTAAACATAGTGCAACAGTAGCTCTGCTAGTTGCAAGTAAATAGGTTAGGTGTGTGTGCACGCGCGCACGCGACGCGACCGCGACGACCTTATCCAAAAAAAAGGTATTTTTTTTTAAATTTAAAAGAAAGGACTCGGATCGGGAACACTCCCCAAGCCCAAGCCCAGGCTCAGGCCTCAGTCACCCTTTGGACTTACTTATTTTAGCCTCACGCCTAAGTAAAACTCGACCCTTTGGAGGACCATCGGAGCTTCAGATTATGGAACGCTCACACCAAGACCCCCTGAGCGATACGTTCATTTTGAGCTATCACATGCTCTAATCCAAAACAATTGTAAAAAGACATTAAAAAACATAAAAAAATGCGTGAAAACGGGGTGCAAAACGCCTAAAAAATTCAAGCGATTAACCTTCGAGGGTATTCGCACATGCTTGTAGGGTGTCAAAGGCACATGTATCTATGCTCTGGTTGTTGGCTAGAGGCCGAGCAACTAGCGAGCACTTTGACTTACGTGGGTTCTCAATACCCACCTACCTTAGGTTCCAGGCCCTCGGCGGGGACCCAAGGTAGTACAACCCAAGACCCAAACATAGCGGCTAGTGACTCTTCATCTGACTACAATGTTATGGAAGGGCATCCTACACCAAACCCCGAGAAAGAAAACAAAAGCGTACCTGTCTGGGCCCCACAACCTGGATCTAGTGTGTTTAGTCGCTTTATAGAAACCTTTAGTAGAGATACTTGCTCTGAACCTGCGGCTAGTGAAGTTAACGAAGGTGAGGGAGAGGTAGATTCTCCTTTGGTATCTCAAGGGGAGCCTATACTCCCCAAGAGTGTCCACGTCGATATCCTGCCCCTTGCTTTCATGGAAACCAAGGGATTAACATTCCTTCAACGGGCCTTATGAGATTCTTGGATACAGGCAAGGCCAGTCAACCGACATTATCATAGATGGAAACTCCTTTAGTGAGTCGAATGGACCCTTCATATATTGTGTCACCTGGAGTTTTGGTACAGTCTGAACCCACAAGTAGTAGTTTTACTTTTCCAAATCTAGCTCATCTGTCTCTCGGAGACACTACGGCTACAATACTTACTCCGATGATGAGTACAAAAAGTATACCTTGGACCTCGCTATTAGCACTGCACCGCTACCTAGTAGAACATTGCCCCCAACAATACCTATAGGTGTGCATCAAGCCTATGTACCTGTCGCACCTCATGCCCATGTAGCTCCCACACCCCCAATTATGCCAAGAGCTCACACTCCACAATGGCATTATCCAAGCTCTTATTCAAGTGGGGCCATACCATTTAGCAATAACATGTCATATCCGGTACCGCCATTAAACTTGATTGAGGTTACCAAGGAGCCATCACAAAGTACACCTGTGGTACCATTAAATGTACTCACACGATCGATGCTCCAAAAACAAAATTATATTCTTGAAGAAAGAGGCACGAGATCAATTACCCAATCTCAGAAGAAGAAGAAAACACGAAGGAAGAGATCGCAAAAAGCAACGAAGTCAGACCCCAATTCAAAGACCAACATAGGGACTAGTGACGACCCCGTATATATGGATGACGCTGAAGAGGATTCTGATTTAGGTGAAACCATGGAGAGAAAAACAACCACTAAGAAAGAAACCAACAAGGAAGATCGTCATGAGCCACAATGGCCAAGATCCAAGAAGAAGATAGGAACTTATGCAAACCCTATGGAGGAGATCGAGCGAGTCAAACAATTAAGGAGTTCGGTAGAAGATAACCAAAGGGATCTAGAACCAGCACCTAGGCAGATCCAGATTACAGATACATTGTTCCCTATGCAACAACAACCTCACAAAGTCCATAGACCCCTAGCCATACCTAGTGTCATCCAGGAAGAAAGTGACTTAAAGTTATGGGAAAGGGGGCGTACTCACTTCTTATTGGAAAGAATGTTTACAGAGGGACTGCCTGACCCTATCAAAGAAATGTAGATCCCATCTTCCCCACGTCAAGGGATTGAAGCCCAAAAGGTGGTGTTAGATATTGCCAAATTGATGGATTTCATGGCTTCAAAAGTTAGAACCACCATCATGTCCAAACTATATAGAGACCCTGAGTTATTCTTAGCTCTTCGAGCTTTCTTCAATGGAGAACTGAAGGTCGGGCTACCACAATTTGCACATATGGATGAAGCTAGGGAGATGCCAATAGAGGAGGAACACTTAGATCCACAACCCAACCTAGATGAGAACCCACTTGTAGAAATACCTGCTAACAAGTTGGGACAATACTTTGAGGGCGATGAATCCAATGCAACCATACCAATCACTACCAAGGGATTAATTGTGAGCAGAATCCTTGATGGTGGCACTGGGGTTAGCATTGTGACTAAAAATTGATGGAAAAATATGGGAAGACCTCACCTTGGGACCACAACCATAGTAGTAAAGATGGCCAATGGGTCTATTGTTAAACCTATTAGGATGCTATAAGATCTCAATATCAAGGTCTTTAGACATAAAATAAGAAATACAGTTATTGTTATGGATTTCTCCAAGCACACTATGGCATCTGAGATGATCTTAGGACGCCCTTTCATGAGGGAAGCAAAAATGGTGCATGAATGGTCTAAAAACCATGTCTACTTGTAGTTCCAAGATTCTTTCATTTGAGTGGATCTTGTAAACTGGTTGATCACATCCTCTAGGAAACATGTTTACAATTGATCATAGATCTGACACCACAGTTCACTCGGCCCCATTGCAATATTGTTACACATGTAAAGTGGACACTGATGTTGGGGAAGATTCTCCTTATATGGATGTACTACCTGGGATGACTGAGTCGGACAATGTGGATTGGGTCCACTTAGCAGAACCATAGACACTTGGGGAAATAGGGGGACAACCTAGTAACACCTCAACCGGATGAAATGCCACCATTCGTACCCTTAAGTATGCTAGAAGCAATGCATATAGCTTCTGATGACCTATAAGATGAAGGTTTGACTGGCATTGGAACCCGTAGCATCTCACAAGACTATAGCCCACACGATTTGGGGTCAGAATCATCAATTGAAATTGACTCTGAGGACGAAGAATCTAAGTTAAATTTTAGTGAAAATGTGGGGACAAATCATTCAAGGCCCAGTGGTACCCTAGATGACAATCTATCCAAGGGAGCAGAAGACACAAGTAGCAATTCATCTAGTGACTCTCTACTAGAGGTTGACCGTAATAAAAAATTAGACAAGAAGAGCAAGAGATATAAGAGGCGACAATATCGAGCAAATGTGCGTGCTAGAATAAATGAAAAGAAAGCAACCAAAGAACATGCAGAGCTTAAAAAGATCCAAGCAATAGTTGAGGCTTGTGAAAGACAACAACGTCTTAGACGCCAACGAGAGGCTAATCTGGGAATTATGGAAGCATTTTTTGAAGACACTGATGATGATTCATTGGAATCTGGGCCACCTCTACGATATCCAATTGAACTAAATAGCCTCTATTGGAGAGTACTATATAACGCATTATTGGATACAGAAGCTCAACATAATTTGTTATCCTATGGAGTTTGGTGTCAGCTAGGAAAACAACCCCTATCCACAAGCACCATCCAAGTCAAGGATGTCAACAAGAAGAAGACCATTGTTTTTGGAATCCTATACACTCCTGTTATTTATGACAATGGAATTGTGGCTCAAAGCTTTTTGGTCATGCATGTTGGTACTATGGAGGGTAAACATAAACATGCGGTGCAATTGGATGTCTGTAGTCAAATGTAATATTGATTGGGAGACCAAGATTATCACGATGCAGAAACCAACTCATGGCCCTACGGCTCAAGGAATAACACCTGAAATCTCACCTCTTCATAAATAAAAACAACAAAATATTTCCAATCCAAAAAGTCACAACATCCTTGCTAGTAGCACAACCCTCTAAATCTTCAACTTCCATGGCTATGACAGACAGTGTTACATCAAAGGCTCCACGTGATTTGACCAAGGGTACATATCAATGGGTCCCCAAGGTATTGTTATCGGACCCCCCTATGGTTCAAGTTAATTCACAAAGGAAACCTTGAAGGAAGGCATCCACTCAGATTAAGAAGGTGAAAACCAAACCATGTTGGATTCCCAAACAACTATTAGAAGCCCAAGGCTACAATGATGGAAATGATCGAATTTGGGTACCTAAACGTAAATCGTGTCCTTTGCTATCCACTACAAAACCATGTGAGTCAAACCTTGTGATTCCAAAGCCAATGGAAGACCGTGGGAAGGGAAAGATCACAGAATGCTACACATCTATTCCAGAGCTATTTTGGGTTCCAAGGAAAAACCAATCTATTCGGCTTAGCTTAGGAAAGGGGGAGTTCCGTGAAGCTTCTAGTTCCTCATGTAATGCATCCATAGAGGTAAAATCTTCTACACAACCTCCACCTACCATAGGTAGCCTCCATGAAGCTACAAAAGATTCAACACCTCCCATTTTTCAATTATTACCTGATGCACTACTTCAAGTTCGTTCATGAGAGAGTACCTTACCACCCTTGCAACACGATGAGACACCCAAGGTAAAACTATTGGATAAAATCCTCACCTATTAGCAATTGGAATAACTGGTTTCAAAAGGTGATGATATCCTTTTAAAGTATGATCTACCCAAGGAAGGGGGGAGTCTTCATTCACATCAGCCTATTGAATTATTTCCCTCTTACCCTTCTTTCCCTGACCCTTGAGATTTTTGATTTTAGGGATTGTATATATATAGATATATAGTCACTAACCACCCTAGTTTAAAAAATAAATAAAAATAAAAATAGTAAAGAGCAAGATAAATTAGCAAACGAGTGTGCACAATACTAGTCAAAATCATTGACCCAGATCTACACATGTCACATCAGGTACTCTGAAACAGAAACCAATTTCATCAAACACCTAGCCATCCTCTATTTATGTTCACAGATATGGCTGATTCTTACGAATACTCTTTTTACCTGTCCCAAGTAATGCATTTATGTTATCCTCATATTTCCTCTAAATGGGATTCGATTGAAACACTCGCTTGTGAGAGAAATGTTGAGGAGTTAGAGTGTCTCTTGACTACGACGGATCCCTATTCTATCCAGGAAGTTTGCCCAATTTCCCAAGCTTACCCTTTTTCCCAGGTTGAGTATGCATGCCTCCTAATATTATTCTACTAGAAGAGGATGAGGACGATAATGGTGATTGAAGCGGATTACACCTATCTTGATGATGAGGATGGCGGTTTAGTCTTACAGCTACCGATCGAGCTCTCCAACCTCCACTTACTTTGATCCTCATCACTCAAGTGATGGAGGGTAGGTAGGATTACTATGATAGGAGTGTTTCTATTTTAGAGTTTAGTGATTAGCAAAGTTCTTTTTTTCCACTGATGTGCCTCTAGAAGGTCGATGTTTGATGGTGACTATTGTAAGTTTTTGACTACGTAAGGATGCCTTCGAAGGACAACGACAATAGATGTTTACATGTTACAATGGATGTTCTCCATTATATCAGGTGTATTACTTCCTTTTATTTATGCTTTCCACAGTTACATGTTTGCATCTTGTCATTTGAGTTTCTAACAATGCATAGAATTTATGAAGTTGTGACATTGCCAATTTAGATGCTATAATTTTTTCAAACTTCTAGTACCTTGTCCTTCTCTTTGAGTTTGGTATATTGTTGTCTTTAAGAAGGTAGGACCTTAGGCTAAACTAGGCCATTTAATTGTTGAATTCAATTCCTAAATAGTATATTAATTGTAGTAACTTTATTAATGTTTTAGGCTATGAGGATATAGTTCTCTCTAGCTTATTCCACCTAAGTGTGACTTGTGTTGTGTACGTCCATGTGTTAAGGTGGTATTTGAGACTTTGAGTCTCTCGGCTAGTTTATGCTCAAGCTATTATTTGAGACCTCGAGTCTCCCAGCTGCTGGTATTTGAGACATCGAGTCCCTAGCTACTTGTAGCAACTATGACAACAACAAAAAAGAAAAACAAAAAGAGAAAAGAGAAAGCAAATAGCACAAACTTCCTTGTATTTTATGTTGATCACACTTAATTGGTATAAGTGACAAGATCACTAGTCTTTAGAACTCGACGAGCATTCCTAGGATTAACTACTCTTTAGATGACATTTTTTAATTAACGTTGGTCAATCTAGTACTTACTTTAGCCCTAGCTCTTGTGTACTTCTCTTAGAGTCAACCTAATAGATCTTAACTCAATTGCATTTCATTCAGGTAATACGCTTGTTCTAGTTGGCCATGCTACAATTCATGATTGTTTTTTTTTCATTTCCTAGAATATCATGTATGCATCTCACTTATTGCATGGCTGCACTTGTTGCCTTTAAGCTTTCACAATGTTGTTTTTCTTCTGTTATAGGTACTCCTATCGTGGATCCTGATGCTACACTGTTATATTTTGAGGGTGGAATCTACATCAGGAAGGGGAGCACGTTAACCACCGGTGTCCACTTCTAGTAGTCATGGGCCGGGCTTGTCGGTCCAATAGGAAAGGATATGAGTGATCGCCGATGAGAGGCGCACTCTAATTGGAACATTCAAGGGTTAGTTGTCTAAGCATGGGTGCCCAAGTGTGAATGGGCGAGCTCAAATAAAAGTCACCTAAACCTAAAAATCACTTATTCTCTCATTTGTGCAATTGAAGAGTGCTCTTTCTCCATCTCCATCTCCATCTTGTTCTTCATCTCCTTCTTGTGTGTGTGCGTATGTGAGAGAGAGAGAGAG
The DNA here is from genome assembly GCF_014529385.1 of Adiantum capillus-veneris. Lineage (NCBI taxonomy): Eukaryota > Viridiplantae > Streptophyta > Polypodiopsida > Polypodiales > Pteridaceae > Adiantum > Adiantum capillus-veneris. The sequence continues at coordinate 134,564,238 of NC_140947.1, forward strand.
AGAGAGAGAGAGAGAGAGAGTACATACCCTTCAACCTAGTTTCTCCTAGTCCATGTGATTTACTTTCCTCTTCATTGCATTGCCCTTCTGGTGATGGATCGCTAGTTGTGCTTACTCTTTGTGGATCCTTCATGATGATACCCACCACATCAATGGAACTGTCACTTCCATCGGTGGATGTGGTCTCCTCCTCAGAAGTGGAAGACTCACTAGTGGTTTCATCTGCTGATCTCTCTGGGTCCATTTGCTTCTTCTTGCCAGTCTTCATGTCGTAGTAGATTGTCTCCCCTTTCTTACCAGTCATGCGTAGAAGGCTAGTGCCCCAGTCCTGTTTTGCCTTCATGGTCATCAACCATGGCCTTCCCAAGATTAATGGATAGCCCTCCCCCTTAGTAGGCATTACAAAAACATCTACGTCTACCTCAGTGTTGAAAGCTTTTATCTTCACACCACTTACCACACGTGCACATTTTACTTTTGTGTTGTTTGCCATCTTTGCCTTGCATGGAGAAGGCGTGTCAACCTCGAGCCCTAGCCGAAGCATCATAGCTTCACTCATCACAAAAATTTGTGCACCTCCGTCAATGTAGGTGTTTCCAACCCTCTTACCTTTTATGTTGACATCGACAATTGGAAGGATGTCATCCATGTTGCAACCCAAAATTGCTCCAGCTACCTTTGCTTTGGAGCGCCTTGTACTTACCATTTTGGACCATTGCAACCTTACCTTTGGTGTGAGATGTAGCAACTGTGGACATGTAATCTTTGGTCCCTGCTCTGCCACATCCAATGTTAGATCATAGGGCCTATAACTTTCTCCTAACTCGAAGTCGATGACGCCTAGTTTCTGTCGTGGCCTTGATGGCCTCTTGCTAGTCTCTCCCTTCATGCTTCTCTCATCATTAGATTGTGTAGCTTTCTCTCTCCTAGCTCTCTTTACAGTCATGGCTTCAAATGGTTCTACAAAGGTTACCTTCTCCTTACCCTTATCCCTCTCCTTTACTCTGGGTGGATCCACTACTATGGCCTTTCCTTTCTCTTCTAGCCTTATGATGTTTACAGGGCGATCAGGTGGTGGTGCCGATGGAAGAGGTGGAATGGGTGCTTGTGGTGGTGCCTGGGGTGGACGTAGAATTTGTCTTGGTGGGGCTGGTGCTCGGGGTGGGGGTGTTCTCTCTCTAGGGGGTGACAGTTGGTTCCTCCTACCTCCTCTATTATAGTTTTGTCGCGTTTTGGGACAGTAGTACATACCGTGACCTTCTTCTCCGCAGTTGTAGCAGTGATACTCTATGCTTTGTCATCGTGCTCTTCCCGGGTCTTGATATCTTTCTTGATTCCTTCCTTGCTGTATCAAGTGGACAGACAAACTATGCATTTGGTCAGTAATGTGTGCCAACAAATCTTGTTGGTCATTTCTTACCCCAGGAGCCGGTGGTGGAGGAGGAATGGTGGTTGTCGTGGTTTTTGGTTGATGCGACGTTCCTGCTTCTGTTGACGCGGTTTCTTTGGGTTTCATCCACAGCTTCTTGTCCTTAAGGCGAGCAATATCGACAGCTAACTCGTACATAGCCGGGAATCTACCCTTCACCTTCTCCTTGAGACGTGGCCATAAGCCATGCGTGAACTGGTCCTTTTTGAGGAAACCAGGTGCATCTTCCCCTCTTGCCAGTGACTCAACCCACCGTTCCCACAAATCCACAAATTTGGACTCATAGGTGGCAGATTCTAAAAGACCCTCCTGCTTCAAGTCTCTCAACTTGTCCCACAGCTTCTCTGAAGTGGTAACTCCCCTAAAGCACCCCTTAAAAGTAGTTTTTAAGGGCTCCTAGTCATCCTTAGTTGCTTGTGGAAGTGTATTGCATCATGACCTAGCTTCTAGCTTCATGAGATGCTTAAAGATTCTAACCCGGGATTCATCTGTATCTTTGTTGCTTACTACACATGCTACTTCAAAGTCATCTAGGAAATCTGTTACCAAATCCTCCCCCTTCTTTCCTTTAAATGTTGGAAATGCTACACTTGCCATGATTACTAAGAGAGAGAGCTAAAAAGACACAGTGCTTAGCTTGCAATCAAAAGTTTCTTTTTTTTTTCTTTACAAGGAGGTGTGTATACCCTTTTTATACTAGAACATAGATTAAAATCTCAAACGGTACATTGCCTTGTACCAAAGACAAGACAAATGGCTAATCTGATGCTAGAACCTGAAAGAAGCACTCCCCACCCAGCATGGTGTCGATGACGTGCTGTTAGTGAGCCTTCAAGTCTAGTATTACCTTGATTGAGCGTACTCGTATCAGAATGTGTGATCTGCCTTGAGGAAGGTTGTACTGATTCATGTGAAGCTTAGAGGTGCTTAGTCACCCTCCAAACTTGTGGGAGAGGGTGGTGCTCTTTCCTAAAACAAGCTCAGTAGATCCCTAGTCTCTCTAGTGAGAGTGTGAGTATGTGCTTCTGTTATCTGTGCTACAGAATCAGGTGCAACTTGGAAACTGACTGTGATAATAACCTCGATGACTTGAGTTACCCAATTCTCAAAGTAGAATAGTGTTCCCTCCATCTTGTTGTTGCGGGTTGGTTGCAGGTTGCGGACATGGTTTCGAATTTCTCCTTCTTTTTCTTGGCACCTAGCCTATGTATATCCACTGAGTTTGGCATGTTGGTTGACTCTCCCACTGCAAATCGATTACCGTTATGCCTGGAACTCGAGCTTTGATGGAGATGCAGAGTTTGTCTAGTTGTGCTTGGAGCTCTTCTTCTTCTGTCGTCTAGTTAGCAAACCCTGCTAACCATTCATCCATCCACAAAAGTTTAAGGGTTTAAGTCTTGTAAACTGGAGGGTTTCATGAAAGGATCCTAGGTGGGGGTGCCAAGAAAATGATGACCGGGAATGACATGCCATATGGGGTGGCCTCTACACCACACATAGCCTGAACATCCCTAAGCATCATCTCAAGGTAGGAGTAATCCTATAAGTAGAGAGGGGCACCAC